>NC_088920.1:71602500-71867500 GCF_038396675.1 Hydra vulgaris | reverse complement strand
CACCAGTTTCAAACTTAAGACTCACCTACATTTAACTTGGAAACACCTAATCTAAACTCATTGGAACAATCTACTGCATACTTGTTACAAAATCTACTGCACACCAGGTACAAACTTAAGACTCACCTACAGTTAACTTGAAAACAATCTATTGTACACCTGTTACAAGTACCAGATGAGACTGCACACCAGTTACAAAAACCAGAGGAGACTGTGTCATTGGATATTCTTATGACATCCAGTGAGTCTCGACTTGCCATGTCCAATAAGATTGAAAATTATATTTTACTAAGACGATCAATTTGAAAGTGCACGGCTCCAAATCAGTTAGATATTTGAACAATTGACTACGTAAAACTTAAAGATGTCGGGGAGAATGTGATGAAATTGAACATTATTAATATTGTTATATTAATATTTCTTCTTATTGTTTTTGTTAATAAAAAATTAAAATTTAATTATTCCCATAATATCATTTATCCTTCGAGTCCACAACAAGCTAAAACAATCTTTTGAATAATTTTAATTTAATTTAAGTAGCCAGTTTATGTAGGTTAAATATCTGGCTTGAAATATTCATCTGGAAACAACAGGTTTAATGCAATGTTTATTTGCGTCCCATAAGTAACACAGTATATTATCAACTATACTTCCTAAACTTATAATAGTTGAAAAAATTTTCAATACACAGGAAAACAAATAAATGATTTTGACGTGATTCATATATAAACATCTTATAAATATATAAACATCTTATCCGTTAAAACAAAAAATCTAAAAATGTGACTTTACAATAATCAAAATGTCTCATAAGTAACAGTGGAATTGCCCACTAACATAATTTATATATGTATATATATATATATATATATATATATATATATATATATATATATATATATATATATATATATATATATATTTTAATAAATAAGACAAACTTTTTAATTAATAAAACCATTTTATTAATTCCAAACAATACATGTTTCGACTATCAATAGTCATCTTCAGTTGAAGTTTAATTTTTAAATTGTTTAAATACCTATATAGGTGATTATTTCAATACTAATACAAAATGCAATTATCTGTGTACAAACTATTAATTTAATTACAAAAATACAACAAAAACTATTATAAGAATAACAAGTCATGCTAAAAAACAAATAGGAAGTGACGAAAGAATAGGTTAAATAAAAAATAAAAAATACATAGAAAGTAATAACTAAACAGAAAGTGTCAATTGGACATGGTTGACCTGTTTGTTCATACCAGGTTTTAACCATTCTATGAACATGCTTTCTTTAAGTTTTAATTCGAACTTATTAGATGCTGAATCTAAAACGGAAAAACACTTTTCATTTAATTGCATAAAACAATTTTCATTACCATGGAGATGTTTATAGATTTGTGATTTTTTGTCTCTTTTATAATGTTCAGTTATCCGTGTCTTGAGATGGCGAGTAGTTTCGCCTATATAACAGGAGTTACATCCTGCACATACGAATTTTTAGACCACGAACGATTTGAAATCTAGAGGAATAGGATCTTTAGAGGAGAAAAATTTTGAAACTTTTAGTGAGACATAAACTAGTTTAAAATCTACAGAACTGCAATATCTTTTAACAATTAAACTCAATCTTTTTTTAGTTAAATCAGATATTTTTCCTAAAAACGGTAGTTTAAAGTAAGACAAAGGTTCTTTGATTTTTGGTTGTGATGGATTGTTTGTGTTAATTTTGTTTAAATAAGATTTATATATTTTCGATATTAGCCAAGATGGATACATGTTTCTTTGAAATACTTTGAAAAGGTTGTTTATGTCGGAGTTAAACCCTAGATTAGTACTATTGATTTTAAATGTTCTATCGATTAGGCATTTGATAAGACTAACTCTGTACGAAAGCGGAGTGAAACTATAAAAATTGGTGTGTAGACCAGAGTAAGTTTTTTTATGAAAAACTGTAGTAGTTACTGTAGAATTTATTTTGTGTAAATTTACGTCCAAGAAGGATATTTTCAAATTCACTTCCTGTTCCATGGTGAAAGAAATAGAACTGTGCCTACCATTAATATAATCAAGGAAAATACGAGCTTCATTTTCTGACTAAAAAACAGCAAAAATGTCATCAACATATCGTTTATAGAAAACTGGTTTAACACCAATGCAATTTTTAATCCAGTCATTTTCAAAATGGCCCATAAACAAATTGGCAAAAACAGGTGCTAGTGGAGACCCCATGGCTACACCATCTATTTGATAATAAGTATGTCCTTTAAAAAGAAAATGTGTATGCAAGGTAGCGAAAATATATAGTTTTTTTAAATCGTCTTTAGTAATTTTAAAATTTTAATTTTTAAGCATAATCAAATTAACTGTGATATCAATGGTTTCTTATTGCGGAACATTAGTATATAAGCTGTTTACATCATACAATACTAAAAATTGTTTATATATATTAACCTGACTTATTTCTTTAACAAAGGAAAATGAATCTTTAGTGCAAAACTTTGTGTTTATTAATGGAGATAACAAATCTCTAAGAAATTTGGCTAGTTGATAATAGTAGGTACCATTAGATAATACAATAGATCTGAAGTTTTTGGTAATCTTAGAGGAAGTTAACTATTGCATCTTTGGAAGACCATAGATACGAGCAGGATAGGATCCGGAAGGATAAGTTCTGTTGTATGTGGAATCATTGAAAAAACCTTTTGCTTTTAGTTTCCTTAGAATAATAGTAAATAAATTTAATAATAGTTTGTACACAGATAATTGCATTTTGTATTAGTATTGAAATAATCACCTATATAGGTATTTAAACAATTTAAAAATTAAACTTCAACTGAAGATGACTATTGATAGTCGAAACATGTATTGTTTGGAATTAATAAAATGGTTTTATTAATTAAAAAGTTTGTCTTATTTATTAAAATATTTACATTTTTTGTGCTAAAAAGAAACTTTGGATATATATATATATATATATATATATATATATATATATAAATTATGTTAGTGAGCAATTCCATATATATGTATATATACATATAATATTATATTGCAATTACACATATAGAAATATCATACATGATATTTCTAATACATGATCATCAACAATCTCTATATAAGATCACCACTTCTTTTCTTGTTTTTCTTGTTTCTTCTTTTCTTGTAACCGCACATCCATCTGATTGTTGTCTTTTTAATTCCTTACAAATAGTGGACATCACTAGATGGACATCGCCTTTATTGCATATGTTTCACTGCTATGCGTCATTATAATCTGGATTCACATAGTGTATGTCTATTCTTTAATCTTTGATAACACACTTCTTGCCATTAGAAGTGGAGATTTGTAGTTGTATGTTTTTTGTTGTAGTTGTATGTTGTAGATGTATGTGGTTGATGTTGCAGATGTAAGTTGTTGATGTTGCAGATGTATGTTTTTGATGTATATATATATATATATATATATATATATATATATATATATATATATATATATATATATATATATATATATAACAATAGTTTTAAATGTTTTCTATAAAATAGAGTGCTCAATGATCTTAAAAGAACAGAGCAATAAGATAGAAGTTAGATAGAAGTATTCGATATATACATATATATATATATATATATATATATATATATATATATATATATATATATATATATATATATATATATATATACACAGAGGTGGCTCTTTCATTGACACAATGTTATGAAAAAGCTGTTTTCTTTCTTTGTTTAAAACAGGTTTATGATAGATTATTAGCATTGTTACCCGATTTATTTTAGTTTTAAAATATTACCCAATTATGTAATTTTTGTGAGTTTTTTTCACGCCATTTTAACAGATTTTTGACAGATTCTCTCAGTTCCTTAGAGATAAATATAGATTTCAGGTTTAAGTCAAGAGCTTTCATGGTCATACATAATGCTCTGGCTTATCAACGATATACTCATTAAATTAGGTTGTAACATATTCTTGTTAATGTTAAACCCTCTTTCAACCGCTGCTTGATCATGAAATAAAAAAACACCGTTTTGATTAATTTGGACAGTGTCGGATAATCATCTAAATCACCAACTTTAGAAAAAAAGAACTTATCCAATCTATCATCTATTTTTTTGAAATTCATAAAAAGTTCCTTGTTTTTAGAAAAAAAATTTTCTAAATATATCTTAAATTCGGTATTTACCTCATCCCCACCTTTTGGAGTAACCCAATGCAATTGAATCAATATATCAACCAAGTCACTTATCCTTTTTTTTGCCATTTTTTCATTGCACATTGTTTTTGGGTCAAAATATTCGCACAATGACATATTTTAAAGGCAACTTTCCTACTAACTTACATGTCAACGACTGTAGAAAACATATGCAACTGTAGTTGAAAGCATAAATATATTTTGGAGTGATTTTATAATTTGCTTTTTATTTTTTGCAACAGTGTAGGCACCAGATCCAATATCTGGCTTTTTTAAATAGTTTTTTTCTTTTGTAAAATCAAATTACAGAGGCTATTTGCAGTTTTACATTAGTTTTACTTTTAACAGTCAATAAAGGTTGTCATTTAAAATGGCATCATAGGTTTAGCATAATGACATATGGTGAAAAAGGATTGCATAATATGAGCTATATGAGCAAAGAAGTAAAATTTTGCTAAAATTATAGAATTCTTAGTAGAAGATAAAACAATTTGGTAGCTCATGCGCGAAGGCTGCTAACTCTTTGGTAGAGATTCCCAAAACCTTCATATTTTACAAATGCTCTCAAAGCCACCTTTTCATCATCAACCCATCGAGTATCAAAAAAAGGAAGAGGAAATTGATTACTTACAGTCACAACAGTAAAGTCTTCCCGTCTGACAGGAGAATCATAGAGAAGTTTATAAAGAGCTTTTAAAATCTTTTTAATACCCCAGTCTGATTTGTTTTCCCCAGTTTTGATTGATTGATGAATCAAATGACCACAAGACCCAGTTATTAGTTTGTTAAAGCCATATTTGGCACAATTTGTAACTCATATTAGAAGACCCGATTTACATTTGAGACAATAGATACTTGAATAATTTTGATTTTATTAAAAAATTAAATTTAGTATAAAATGTTAAAAAAATGTATTTATAAATGTTATCACTCATCACTCTCACACCAATGCACAGTCGGTAGAGACTTGTTAATGAACTTAAATTTAGTTTAAAATGTTAAAAAAATGTATTTATAAATGTTATAAACTCATCACTCTCACACCAATGCACAAAAATTAGCGAGGTAAAAGCTAATACGACGTAAATTACCTTTAACTTTTATGTTTTAAGAGTTTTTCCTGACGTTTCTGAACAAAACTTTTGAATAATTTGAATACGTATATATATATATATATATATATATATGTATATATATATATATATATATATATATATATATATATATATATATATATATATATATATATATATATATATATATATATATATATATATATATATATATACAGGGCCGGCGCCAGCATTTTTTGGTCTTTGAGATAGCTAACTTCCAGACATGGAGCAAACTCCAAACATTTATATGTTTATACTTATGTAAAATAAGAATGCTTTGCAAAAATTTGCGATAATTGGAGCTTGGGAATTAAGAACTCGACCGCCGCACAGTGGGCCAGTAGGTGGACAAAATGGGAAAAATTTTAGTTGTCTAATCTTGAAAACCTATTTAATTTTAGTATCTACATATATTAGGAGAAATCTATTGATAATTTATTTATATTAAATCCCTTAGTTACCAGGACTCTAAGCATTTGAATATTGAGATAAAATAAAAAAAAATAAAAAATATAAATAAGTAATTAACAGTGACATCAACGTTGTGTTATATTTCAATTACATCTACGTTTTTGAAACAAAAAATTAGTACATGTTATTCTAGAGTATTTAGAGATAAGAAAAACCAATGTGTGAAATAAATTTGTCATAGCATGTTATCTCAGTTATACTTTGAAAATCACAGATTAAAAAAAAAAATTTCTTAAGAAACTTATTTTTTGCCGCACAATAACTAATAATTACCACAATTTGCCATGTGTTGTCTTATATTTATTTGAGCTATATGATGCTTCAATCGAGTTTTAATTGATTGCTCGTCCCCTTAAATCCCCGTTCAGATTTTATGTATGTTTTAACTTGGTTGCTATGGTACTCAATTTTGCATAGCAACAACTCATTTTTACATTAACGTTGTTTTAACAGTATTTTACTTGCGCTAAATACACAATATTGGGGGTATGTATTAAAATGAGATTCAGAATTCTTATGAAGTTAACTTTTTTTGGTTACTATGGATACCTTACTTTGCATAACATAGCAACAACATATTTTCGGTAGTTGTTAGTAATTTAATTACTAACACTGACAGTAATTTAATTACTTTTAATTTTAATTACTAACACTTGTAGTAACTTAACTACTAACAAGTATTAGTAGTCCAGGCGGCATATATATTATAACATTTTACTTTTAAATACAAAATACTTGTTACAATAATTATTTAGATATGGTTTTGTTAAACTTAGACATTCATAATTTTCTCCAAAAAAACAATCTTAGTATTTCAAAACAAAATATTACTGAAGATATATTAAAATTTATTCAGCCAAAATTTGCTGATTTTAAAGACGTTGATTTTAGACATGCTGTTCAACGATTTGTTTACTTGTATAAAAAAAAGTGGAAATCTGCAAACTATACTGTGAAAAATTTTTAAAGAAAAGTTTGTGAACTGGCTTAATGAATATTTAATTGTCAGAAAAAAAGACAATGAACCAACTGCAAGTAGACGTGGTCGAAAACCAGTTGCATTTGATAATAGTTCTAATAAAACTAAAAAACGGCGTGTATCTTGTTTAATTGAATCTCATTCATCCAATGAATTATTTTTTGCTGCTAATAAAAAATTTAGAGATGAATCTGTTGTTATTGCTGCCAAGAATGTTTTAAATATATCAAATACAGATAAAGCAACTAAATATTCAGCAGACGAAGCACTGGCTTTAATAATTGATGCAAGTCTGACAAAAGCTTCCTATCAATTGATTAGAAGCGGAGCCTTGGAGAAAGAATATAACATCTACCCCGCTTACAATGATGTCAGAGATGCAAAATTGAAATGTTATCCTGCAAACATAACAGTGGAGGACTATTCAGCTTCAGTTCCTTTAAAAGATTTAATGACTCATACTTTGCAAAGAATCTGTGCAGTTCAGGAACCTGTGCTAAGGCACTTGATATTGAACGACAAAGCAATAAAAACAATGACACTAACGTGTAAGGCTGGTTTTGATGGTGCTACTGGCCAAAGCATTTATAAACAAGTTTTATCAGAACCCGACATTAACAGAGATTTAAAGCGTGAAGAATCATTATTTATTACTTGTCTTGTCCCATTGGATTTGACTGGATTTAACAACAGCAACGAAAAGGTGCCTATTTGGAGAAATCAAAAGTCGTCCTCCACAGCCTATTGTAGACCCATAAGATTTGCATACAAAATGGAATCCAAGGAATCTGTGATTGAAGAAGATCAGTACATTAAAAGTGAGATAGAAAGCTTGGGTATGATTTTATTAGAGGTTTGCGGATCTTCTATTGAAGTGAATTGTATTATTGAACTTACAATGATTGATGGGAAGGTTCAAACAATATTATCTGAAAAAAATAACTCATACCAATGCTGTTCAGTGTGTGGTGTCTCTCCAAAAAATATGAATAGTCTTGATATCCTTAATATAGATTATACTAACAGAGAGTTCAAATATGGTCTTTCCAGTCTTCATGCATGGATTCGATTTTTTGAGATGTTATTGCACATTGCATATAAAAAAGAAACAAGAAAGTGGCAAGCAAGATCTAAAGAACACAAAGAAAAGGCATCTGTAGCTAAACAAAAGATTCAGACTGATTTTATGAACAAAATGGGACTTGTTGTTGATTTCCCTAAAAGGGGTGGTTCTGGAACAAGTAATGATGGCAATTCCTCAAGGCGCGCTTTTGCAGCATATGAACAAACAGCTGAAATTCTGGGTATTGACCAAAACCTTATCTTCAGATTTTACATTATCTTGGTAACGCTCTCTTCAGGATATGAAATAGACTGCTTAAAGTTCAAGGATTATTGTTTTGACACTTTTAGACTATATGTGTCCCTTTATCCATGGTATTAAATGGCTCAATCAGTTCACAAAGTATTGATACATGGACATGACATAATTAAAAGCCTTACATTACCCATCGGACTTATGTCAGAGGAAGCTCAAGAGGCTAGAAATAAAGACTTTAAATCTTATCGCGAAAATTTCAGCCGAAAAACATCCAGAAAAGCAACAAATACTGATCTTATCAATAGACTCCTAGTTTCCAGTGATCCTGTTATTTCATCATAATACAATTACTTAAACAATCTTCAAAAGATATTATTGTTTTATAATTTTTTGATGTAATTTAAAATTGATAACGTTTTCTTGCACTATTTTTTGCTTTTATTATTCCTAAAACATTATTTACCTAAATACTCAATTTTTATTCAATGTAGGTGGGTCAAAAATCCGATAAGATATTCAAATATCAATTTACCACTTTGTAACTAAGGAAAGTATCCGGTAACTAAGCAATATAAGTATCCATAACAACTAAATTTAAAAAATTATCACTTTTGTAAGAAGTGTGATCTCATATTGGTACTCATGCCAAATTTAGTGAATATAGCACTTGTAAAATATCTGCAGATAACAAAAGTAGGTTGTTGCTAAGCAAAATAAAGGTATCCATAGCAACGAAATAAAAAAATATTACCTTCATAAAAAGCGCAGACATCATATTAGTACTCATACTAATTTTAGTGAATATAGCTCTAATATTAAATTAGTTATGAATTTTGTCCAGTAAAAGTGCATTCTGGCCCACTGTGCGCCGTGGTGAACAGACGTAATTCTAACAGCTCAAAAAAGAAAGAAAAAAAAAATTAAAAATGGCGATTACTTTATCCGAAATAAAAGATATGTTCATTCAGCACAAAAAAGAAATACAAACATTATTTAAAGAACAAGAAAAAGTATTTGTGGACTTACTTAGCGATAATTTAAAAATAATCAATACACGCCTAGATGATATTGAAACAAAAACATTGGATTGCACTAAAAGAATACACTTGCTAGAAAATGATATAAAAGACTTAAAAGAAAGCTTAAATTTTCACGAACATTTAATCGACCAAAAGGTGAAAGCTGCTAATGATTCTAAAGAACTTGAAAGCTCTTATAATATTACAATTTTAAACGAAAAATGCAGAATCTCCGAAGATAGATCGCGGCGTAATAACTTAAGGATAGACGGAATTCCTGAAAATATCAACGAAACTTGGGATGAAACTGAACAAAAGGTTCAGAATTTATTATGTGTAAATTTAGGAGTAAAAGGAGTCGAAATTGAAAGAGCGCATCGAGTTGGATTTAGAAAAGAAGCCCGATCCTGAACCATTATATTGAAGTTGTTAAGGTTTAAAGATAAATCAAACATTCTAAAAGAAACAAGAAAACTCAAAGGTCTGAATATTTACGTGAATGAAGATTTCTCTCAAGAGACGGCAAGAATACGAAGGAAGTTATTTTCTGAAGCGAAAGTGAGAAAATTAAATGGAGAAAATGTAATCGTCAGGTATGACAAACTTATTATTTTAAAAAATGTTAATAATAATTCAAAATGATATAGCTAGAAATCTAATCATTTTTAATCTTAATTTTAAATATTATAATAATTAAAATGGTTAACAAATCAAACGTAACAAATCTTTTAGAAATTTTTAATAAACAAAACACACTTCTTTTGAATAATGATAATGATCCAGATGTAAACTTTTTTGAGGACGTCATAATCAACTCTAACTATTTTGATATTGAGGAAGTATCTAACCTCATGAATGCGTCACAAATGTTATTTTCAACTCTAACTTTAAACATTCGTAGTATGAACAAAAACTTTTGAAAGTTTTAAATCAATGCTTAAAAATATAAACTCTGAGTTTACGGTAATATGCTTAATAGAAACATGGTGCAGAAATGAAAAAAATAATTTTCAAATTCCAGGTTATAAGGCAATCCACCAAACTCGAGGTGGTGGCATTGGTGGTGGTGTTTGCATTTTTGTTCATGACTCAATCCATTTTCAGAAAATTGAAATTTTAAGTATTCAAAACGCGGACTTTGAATTTCTAACTATCGAATTATTAAACCACAATAATCAAAAAAACATTTTAATTACTGCTTTGTATAGACCGCCTTGCGGAAATAAGAAATCTTTTTTAAAACACTTAAAATGCTACTTAAAAAAAATAAAGCACAAACAAATTTACATCACGGGAGACTATAACCTAAATCTTCTTAATGTTAAAACTGATAGCGATGTAAAACGTTTCTCAAACACTCTTTTTCAGTACAACATTATTCCCTTAATTAACAAACCTACTCGCGTAACTCTTCAAACCGAATCTCTCATTGATAATATTTTTACTAACAACTTTACAACATGCAACATTCAAAGCGGAATCATAAAAAGCGATATAAGCGACCACTTTCCAATCTTTTTCATTTCGGATTTTTTTAAAAAAGGAAAAAAATACAAAGTACAAAGGGAAATAAAAAGGCAGGTTAATGAAACTAATATTGAGGCGTTTAGAAATTATTTACTTAAAGTAAACTGGAAACAACTCAATAATTGCAAAGATGTTAATATAGCTTATGATTTTTTTTACAATGAGTTCATTAATGCTTACAACAAAGCGTTTCCGATGAAGGAAATAAAAACTAAGCTTAAAAACCTGCAAAGTCCCTGGATTACAAAAGGGCTTATTAAATCTTCAAAGAAAAAACAAAGACTATATGAAAAATTCTTAAAAAATAAAACTTATCAAAACGAAAAAAAATACAAAATTTACAAAAACCTGTTTGAAAACCTAAAAAAGAAAGCTAAAAAAAATTATTTCTCAAAATCACTACAAAATAATATTGGTAATAACAAAAAAACTTGGGATATAATAAAGGAAGTGATAGGAAAAAATAAACAAGATCATGGTAATACTTTACCAAAATATATATACACTGAAGATGAAAGAACAGTAATTAATGAGCGAAAAGTTATTGCAGAGAGTTTTAATAATTTTTTTATAAACGTCGGTCAAAACTAGCAAATAAAATAACTCCCTGAAATAAAAATTTTAAATCATATATTAAAGAAGAGGACTGTGTGATGGATGAGCTTGAAGTATCTCCTGATGAACTTCGGTTTGCTTTTAATATGTTAAAACCAAACAAAAGCTCAGGTCTTGATGACATAAGCCCAAGGGTTGTTAAAGAAGTTTTTGATATTATTGAAAAACCCTTACTAATTATTTTTAATCTTTCATTTAATAATGGTATTTTTCCTGACCTCTTAAAACTAGCAAGAGTAGTTCCAATTTTTAAAGACGGTGATATTTCTAAATTATCTAATTATAGACCTATCTCAATACTTCCATGTTTTTCTAAAATTTTAGAGAGAATAATGCATAATAGGCTATACAATTATTTTATAAAACATAAATTGCTTAATAATAATCAGTACGGATTTAGAAAAGGGCACTCGACAGAACATTCAGTAATTAAATTTGTTAAAGAAATTTTAAACGGATTTGAAAACAACCAATATACTCTTGGGGTTTTTATTGACCTCTTAAAGGCCTTCGATACTGTGGACCATACTATTCTTCTTTACAAACTCAGAAATTATGGTGTCAAAAATATTAATTATAAATGGTTTTTTTCCTATCTTAATAATCGCAAACAAAGTGTATCTTATGACAAAACCTGTACGAAACTAGAAAACATTTCTTGCGGAGTTCCACAGGGATCTATTCTAGGGCCTTTATTATTTATTATCTATATAAACGATATTTACTTTTCTTCAAGTGTATTAAATTTCAATCTTTTTGCTGACGACACTCAGGTTTTTTATACCCACTCAAACATAGAGTCAATCTTTATCACTATTAATCGTGAGCTTGACAACCTCAATGAATGGTTGAAAGCCAACAAACTCTCTCTAAATAAAACTAAAAGCAAATATATTCTTTTTTCTAAACCCTCCAAATCTGAAAATTTGCCCCTAAAACTCCCAAATATTTCAATAGAAAAAACTAATTTACAACGGACATTCTGCATTAAATTTTTAGGCGTTTTACTTGACAAACAAATAAGTTGGAAAGACCACATTAATTTAATAGAAAATAAAATTTCAAAGAGTATTGGAATTATGTACAAGACAAGACATATGTTGGATAAAAACTGCTTAAAACTTATCTACTTTTCGTTTATCCATAGCTATATCAGTTATTGTAATATTGCGTGGGCCAGCAATTATCCATCAAAATTAAAGCGTATCTTAAATAAACAAAAACAAGCTAGCCGCCTTATATTAAATGCTAATAAATACACCAGTGCCAATCTACTGCTTAAAAAGCTTGGAGTGCTTAATGTTTATCAATTAAATATCTACAGTATTCTTTTATTCATGTTTAGATTTAAATATCGTATGCTGCCAAATATTTTTGACGACCTTTTTGTTATTATAAATCATAAATATCAAACAAAGCATTCATTGCATAACTATCAGGTACCAAAAACCTTATTAAAACAGTCTAATTTCTCAATAGCATACCGAGGGCCACATTTGTGGAACTCATTCCTTCCAATTGAAAGTAAAACTTTAATTTCACTTCAAACTTTCAAAGTTATTTTAAAAAAACAGTTACTTGATTATGACATATCTCAAATTCTATTTTATTTTTAATATCTTCTTTTTCAATTCTTAACTTTTCTTTCGTTTGCTTAAAAGTAAAACATATATTTTTTTTGCTTATTTATTTAAATTTGTATTTATTTCTTTTTTTTTTTTTTTATACATATATATTTTTATGAAAGTATAAATATTTCTTTTTTTTATGTATAAAAAAATGTAAAATGTTTATTTAAAAGTATTTATATTATTTTATTGATATTGTAAAAGTTTATGATAGATTTATGATAGTGTAAACAATACAACGGGGCTAGATGATAAGACTTTTGTCTTCTGCCTGCTCCGGTCATATCTTAACTCAAAATATTTTGTAAATAACTTATTATGAAAATGACGAAATAAATAAAAAAAAAAAAAAAAAAAATGGGAACAAAAAAGCCCCAAATTTTTTGCCTAGTCTGCCCCAAACCTGAGAGCAACAAGTTGATGAAATATTTTTTATACTATATTCAACTAGACTTATATTTATCGATAAATTTTAAGTTTCATAGTATTATCTCTTAGCGTTCAAAAATTATGAACATATAAAACTTGCAACCCCCTCAAACTGAGGGGGGTTGAAACTTTCTATGGTCATAATTTTTGAATGGTAAACTATTTTACTATGAAACTTAAAATTTATCGATGAATATAAGTCTAGTTGAAAAGAACGGAAAAAATATTTCATCAACTTGTTGCTCTCAGGTTTGGGGCAGACTCGGCAAAAAATTTGGGGCTTTTTTGTTCCCAAGTTCCAATTATCGCAAATTTTTGCAAAGCATTCTTATTTTACATAAGTATAAACATATAAACGTTTGGAGTTTGCTCCATGTCTGGAAGTTAGCTATCTCAAAGACCAAAAAATGCTGGCACCGGCCCTGTATATATATATATATATATATATATATATATATATATATATATATATATATATATATATATATATATATATATATATATATATATATATATATATATATATATATATATCTTTTAAAATCATATTTTTGTTATACGATATATTAATAATTGTTAAATTTGATTAAAACGGCTGCGTATAAACATTTTGTTTTAAATATATTTCGATGTAAGTATATATTTATTTACACAATATTTCGCTGACCTTTTGCGGTCAGCATCATCAGGTGTAATAAAAAACGTTAAAAAATTGTTACAAAACTACATAAATCAAACCGTCAAAAAAGAAGACATTACAGGCGTAAAATAAAAATAGTTTTTATTAAATGGTATAATGGCGTCAGTTTAAAATTTTTTTGAACAAAATAAATGGTCTCCAAGTTCTCTTGTTTTTATTCATTTTATTTTCACCTTTCAATTTTCTATTCTTTTTTTTTGAAGAAGATTTTTCGTTGTAACGAAAAATCTTCTTCAAAATCTTCTTCAAAATCTTCTTTCAATTTTCTATTCTTTTTTTTTGAAGAAGATTTTTCGTTGTAACGAAAAATCTTCTTCAAAAAAAAAGAATAGAAAATTGAAAGGTGAAAATAAAATGAATAAAAACAAGAGAACTTGGAGACCATTTATTTTGTTCAAAAAAATTTTAAACTAACGCCATTATACCATTTAATAAAAACTATTTTTATTTTACGCCTGTAATGTCTTCTTTTTTGACGGTTTGATTTATGTAGTTTTGTAACAATTTTTTAACGTTTTTTATTACACCTGATGATGCTGACCGCAAAAGGTCAGCGAAATATTGTGTAAATAAATATATACTTACATCGAAATATATTTAAAACAAAATGTTTATACGCAGCCGTTTTAATCAAATTTAACAATTATTAATATATCGTATAACAAGAATATGATTTTAAAAGATTTTATTACTGCTCTTTACGGCAAAGAGAATCACAAAAAAACGAAGAAAAAAACAGAAAACATGAAGATACGAAAAGCAAAAAAAAAAAAAAAATCTTCTTCAAAAAAGAATAGAAAATTGAAAGGTGAAAATAAAATGAATAAAAACAAGAGAACTTGGAGACCATTTATTTTGTTCAAAAAAATTTTAAACTGACGCCATTATACCATTTAATAAAAACTATTTTTATTTTACGCCTGTAATGTCTTCTTTTTTGACGGTTTGATTTATGTAGTTTTGTAACAATTTTTTAACGTTTTTTATTACACCTGATGATGCTGACCGCAAAAGGTCAGCGAAATATTGTGTAAATAAATATATACTTACATCGAAATATATTTAAAACAAAATGTTTATACGCAGCCGTTTTAATCAAATTAAACAATTATATATATATATATATATATATATATATATATATATATATATATATATATATATATATATATATATATATATATATATATATATATATATATATATATATATATATATATATATATATATATATATATATATATATATATATATATATATATATAATCTTTGAAAGTCATTTTCTTGTTATACGTTAAAATATGGGTAGAATTCAATGAATACGGCTGCGTATAAACTTTTTTTAAAATATATATATATTTTTTAATAATATATAATTATTTCGCTGATCTATCGTGATCAGCGTCATCAGGTATAATAAATAAAATAGTTACAAAGAAATCGTTATAGTAAAAACAAACCGTTAAAAAGATAACACTAAAAAGCCAAAATATAATACAAAAAATTTTTCTCAAATAACTGACGTCAGGAGATTTTATTAAAAAATGGCCCCCAGGTTTTAGTTGTCACGTTATCACCGTCATCCCGATTGAGAACCACATCACCATTTCTCAACTCCTGTCGAACCCTAGCTTTGCTAGGGTTCGACAGGAGTAATGTTTTCATAATTTTAGATAAAGTTATTTATTATCCTTGTATATATAGAAAATTAAATTGAAAGGTTTTGTATTTAGGGAGAAAATCAAGATTTAAAAATGATAAAAAAAAAGCTGTTTTCGGTCACTTTCAAACATAAATTAACGTTTGAATCTTTTATTTCAGTACTTATATTTTTTATACCGTTGAAATCTTAAGAAACTGTAGAAAATAGTTAGCTAATAACATTATTTAAATTGCGCTACTCAAAAAACTGTATTTTGGCCAAATTTTAAGTGTTTCTAAATCACTGTGCAATGGCATAAAAGGGAAGTCAACATTTTTGAGGGTTTGTTTTTAGCAGACTCCGATTATCGCAATACTTTTGAAAAGCTTTACATAAATATGAATAAATGTTTGGAGTTTGCTTCATGTCGTTACATCAAGTTAAGTTCTCAAACAAAAACAAAAAGCTTGCTACGGGCCTGATTTTAAATATGTGATTGGAATCTAGTTATTTAAATATTGTGATTTGCACTATTGTTATTTTTTTTACATTAAATTTTTTGAAAATTTAAAGCAATAAAAGTAACAAAAATTTACTGAAAAAAAAAAGAATTTGATGTTATTTCATCTGTATGATAAAATAACATCAAGACAATTTTCTTCACAATCGACCATATAATTTTAAACTTGAAAGTGTGCTTTTTTGAACAATCCTACTAAATACGCTAAATTAAATAATTAAAATAAGCGGTTGTTGGGTTATAACAACTTAAAAATTTTTTTTCAAGTTATATACTTTTATATTTATACTTTTTTAACTTTAATTTTTTTTTTCAAATTAATCTTGATGTTATTTACATCAATTGTTTGAAAGTTTTTTTTTGAAAGACTGTCTGGTTTAATGTTCTTGCTTTGGAAATGGCTCTACATTTTGCAATTTTATTCTAAGTTTTGTATTTTGGCTTCCTTTATTCAGCGTGGTTGTTAAAAACCTAACCAAATAAAAGTTATTTCTGGAAATGACCAACTTTGGTTCATTCCAGACAACAGTTTTGTGAATAGCTATTAATAAACAAACAAAATTAATTTTCATTTCTGAGTGGCTGTTTCGACCAGAGCTGACCAGTGCCGTCCCGAATGGGGGTGAGGGGGTATCCCCCACCCCAAAGATATTATATATGCATTTGAGTTAGCATATTTGCACATTTAGTTGGCAAGTTTTGAAGTATTGTTGGCAAATATCAAATATCGAGGACCTTTTTTTTGTGTGCGTGTGTGTCTCTAGTTGGCAAAAACACATACGAACCCCCTCCTCAATCAGAGACCTCTTCGGGACGGCTCTGACAACAACCACGCTGAATAAGAGAAGCAAAAAGCAGCAGCAGAACTACAAATATGCCCGGCTCCTTTACGGTAAATTTTTATCAGGGCCACAAACTTATTTCCTCCCGAAAAAATATTAATACTGAAACAAATAAATCAAAAAAATGTTTTCAAAGCTTTTATGCAAAAAATCTTTCTTTCTAAAAAGTTATAAACCCTAACTTAAAAGAAAAATAAAATGTTAGAGAAAAAAAAAAGGGTACGACCTCCTTACCCAGGAAATAAATTTAACATGCAGGTTCATCGGGACTACACAAATGCTTTCAAGATAAAGTAAAATCACAGTAAAGCCGGAATGATAAAGTAAAATTAAAAAAAAAAGATTCAAAAAAGTGGAGTTCTCTCCAGTGCTCTGAAAACAATTTCAACTTGTACTTTTATTAAGTTTACACAAATGCTGGAAGGTTTACACATGCATGAATTACCCATAGCTTAGAATTTATGCCCCCTTTCCCCCTTCTACCCCCAACAAACTTTCATTATGGCTATTAACCTAATCTGCTAAACAAAAAAAAAAAGAAATAAAAAATGAATGATTATTTAGCAGCCCCTATTAGCACTCATGCGACAGAGAGCCCGTCTCTATACTACTAGTATAGCCGCGTGTTGATTATATTTGCCCTAAAATTATAGTAGAACTACCCTTTACAATATACGTGAAAAAAAAAATCCTTTCCCTATGCCCCACCACAAACATTGCCCACATACATCAGAGTATTACCTGATATATTAACCAGAAGTGCCCTCAAACAGGCAATAGATTTGAATACGCTACCTATCTCAAAATTTATGTTAAACCAACATGAAATGACTGTTCTTTGAGAATGTAAATAATATAACTTACTTACCAAATAAATTATAAAATTTCAAAGAAAAAATTACTTTTTATTTGTAAAAGTAAATAACAATTTATTTCAAATTACTTTTATGTAAGCTGTTTTTGCTAATTACTTACTTTTACTCGTAAAAGTTACTTTTACTCGTAAAAAACTTACTTTTACTCGTAAAAGTTACTTTTACTCGTAAAAAACTTACTTTTACTCGTAAAAGTTACTTTTACTCGTAAAAAACTTACTTTTACTCGTAAAAGTAATTTGTTGTTACGATGTAGTTTTATTTTAGTTTGTAAAGTAAGTGTTATTAGGGGGGGTCCAAAATTCTATATTTTTTGTTTAACCAGGTATTCTTTATTAATTTTTTTAGAAAAGTTTGAAAAACGATTCAGTTTTTTTTATTTTTTTGTGGTTGGCCTTCTACTTCTATTTAAACATTTTTAAAGATACGAAAAAAAAAAAAAATGTTTGCAGCGGTTATTTTGCGTATAAAGTTACGCAACTTTATGTTAAAAATTATGCAATTTAAGTTTTGATTGGATAAATTTGAATTTAAATGAATAATAGTTACGTTTTAAAAAAAGAAATGTAATAAAACTTTTTTTGTTAAAACGTAAAATTTATAAATACTTAAAAAACAGATTTTGTTTTACTTTGCAAGAGAATACTTTGCTTCTATTATTGTTTTTAGATATTAATTAAAATGAAAAAAATTAAAACAAGACGTAATAACAAAATAGTTTTAAATCAAAATAAACAAACTCCTTTAGAAATTCTCCCTGTAGTTGATTAATTTTATCATACAAAGTTGCCTTTACTCAGAGATGTTCTTTCACTTGTCTTATTTGAAGTCATCGGTTTTCACTTGTCTTATCGAAATCTTTTGAAAGTGCTTGTCGAAAAGTTGCAAAGTTAGTAGAAATTCATTGGACGGAGCGTAATATATCAGGTTTTAACAGAGCTATTAAAATAGTTCTAAACCAAATTGAAAATGAAATGAATATGGATAACCTTTCCAAAGGATTTCTGTTAGATATATCTATTAACAAAAGTACGGAAACGTTATCCTTAACCTTTCTATCATGGGTACTAAACTTGTTTGGTCCGAGTTTTATTCAAAAACATGGAATTATCATGAAGAATTTAAAACTTTTATGCAGCGTAAAAACAAAGATATTTTTCTTTTCGAATGCTTTATATAAGGTTACTTTCTATATATATATATGTTTGTGTGCCACAAAATTTGAAATCAATTTTTGAAAGCTTTTTTCTCAACCAATTTTGCTCAAATTTTGCACACTTAATCATTTTCGATGACAATACAAGGAAATGGAAAAATTTGACCAAAAAAAGTTAATTAAGTTAACAAAAATTTAATTTGTATTTCCCCATAAGAACACTGAATTAATAAAAAAAAAATTTAAAAACGTAACAGTAATTTTTCCTTCTACAAAAGATAACAAAAAAAGAATTTCTAGGCCCAATAGAATTCTGCTTGCATAAAGCATGGATTTGAAAAAAGAATTTTTTTTTTGATTTTTGAATTTAAAGATGTTCGATTTGAATGTCTATCGAAATGTTCTTCTATAGTTTGCTTTCACTGGGATGGCTTTAAGGAGTTTTTAGACCAACATGAATATATCACAAATAAACTTGCTTGTTTAGTCCGAGATTCTATGAATTTTGATTACATTATAGTTACTTTAGTCGTGGTAGCATTTTTTGGAATGCAAGTTATTTCACTATTTTTCTGTAAAACTAATGGTAAAGCCACGTATTCTAAACTTCAAATATTCTTTAGCGAGATGTATGCAAGCTTATCTAATGATGTCATAAATGAACAGTTTTTTGAATTTAAAGAGCCATGTGTTCAAGGAGTATCAAAGAGACTTTTTGAAAATCTCATTAAAGAAGATTGTGGCTTAGAAGTTGTTGATGTAGTTCGAAAATACGCATCAAAGAACTTTAATGATTGCATTATTCTTAAAAATACAGTTCGGCAAAGTTTAGCTATTGTTCTTCAACACCAAAGAGAAAAGCATTATGGGTTTGGAGAAAGAAACAATGATCGATTACCTGATGAGTATAATGTTTTTAATCAAGTCGTTGGAGTTAATAAAACAGTTACAAATAATATTGAACTTGAGCGTCAGTGTGGAACTCATAGCAATCGACAATCGAAAAAAACCTTCAACAGTTTCACGTGGTAATGTTCTTAAATATTCAAACCATTTAATCAATCAATTCATATATATTCTGAAATAGTTGTTACATTCACGGAAGTTTACAAATAGTACATGTACTAATCTTAAGTAAAAACCTTGTAAATAAATGCTACTAAATATATTGTTAATGCTAATAGTAATAATCGTCCACAGCTGTAACAAAGCAAACATTAAAAGTTAAAGGAGTAAAATACTAATAATGATAATAATAAGAGTGGTAGTAGTAACAATACTAACAATACAATGATAAGAGTATAATGATAATAATAAAAATAAAATGACAACAATAAAAATAATTACAATAATCATAAAAAGAATAATAGTCATTTAGTATTAGTCACACACATACACCTTTTATTAATGTGATTTATATTATTATCATATTTTATTAATGTGATTTATACTATACTGTGATTTACAAACTCAAATAGATAATCAAATATATTAATAAAGTTGGTTATATAAAAACCTTACACGACAGTAATTATGAAAATATTAGAATATAAAATTATGTTCATACACACATTATGTTACATACACACATATATAGACACATATATATATACACACACATACATACACATATACATATATATACATACACATACACACATATATACACACACACACATATATACATGCATATATATATACATACATACATACATATATATATATACATATACACATATATATATATATATATACATACATATACATACACATACACACACACAAATATATATATAAATATATATACTTACATACACACGCACACATATATATACACATATAAATATATACAAACATATACATACACACATACACATCCATGTATACATATACACTTACATACATATACACTCACACTTATTCACATGAGCTTATCACAAACACTTATACATATATACGCATATCATTGGATTTATAAACTGTATTTGATTAGGAAGGAATGGAATAGGTTACTCTTAAAAACATAAATTGAATGAAGAGCTTTTAGGTCATAGGGAAGGTTATTCCAAGATTTTATACTTTGGTTTTTTATGGACTTATATCCATAAGTAACAGAACGATGATTTAAGACTGCAAGATTCAGATTATCAGCTGATCGAAGATAGTATCGGTTATTTGCATTTTTTGGGAAGAAATTGTTGAAGGTAAGAGGTAGGTTTTTGTGTTGGTGGTTCCAGACAAACTGGCAATTCAAGAATTGAACAAGGTCACATAGTTTAAGGATCTTAGAAGTAAGATAAAGCACATTAGGATTGGATTTGTAATTCTGAAAATGTATTATTTTTAAAGCTTTGTTTTGAAGATGAGATATCCTTAAAACTTCTTGCTGTTGAGATTGTCCCCATATTTGACAAGCGTATCGTATATACGAGCCAAAAATGGCATGATATATGTTTAACAATGCTTTCAGATTGACATAATGGCGAACTTTAGCCAGCATTCCATTTGATCTGCTCAATTTTAAGGCTAAGTCTTTGAGGTGGGATACAAACGATAGGTTGGAATCAATTATAATTCCAAGATATTTGATTGAGTTTACAGGAATGATTTTCTGGCCACTTAATCTGAAGTTTAAATTTTTATTGATTTTTGTTTTTTTAGATTTGAATATGACCAGTTCAGTTTTGTTACAGTTGAGGGAAAGCTTATTTGAGCGAAGCCACTGAATTAAATTGGCAAGATCATGATTAATGTATTTGTTAATTTTTTTTAAAGATTTGTTGATAATGAGCAAGTTAGTATCATCAGCAAAGTGGTAAGGAGTTGCATACTTAATTGAGTTATTGAGGTCATTAATATAGAGAAGAAAAAGTAGTGGTCCTAATACTGAGCCTTGAGGAACACCGTTGGAACATTTTATTTGAGTAGATTTTGAGTCACCGACTGAAACAAACTGAGATCTGTTGTGAAGATAGGAGGTAAACCATTTAAGAGGTATTCCTCTGATTCCATAATATTCTAATTTCTTGAGTAGGATAGAATGATCTACTGTATCAAAAGCTTTTTGTAGATCTACAAAGACACCGCATGCAAAGTTTTTATTATCAAGAGCTTTTCTAATTGACTCAGTTATTTTTATAAGTGAGTGAGTCGTGGAATGATTAGCACGAAACCCATACTGGTGTTTGTAAAGGCATTTAAATTTATTCAAAAATGCATAGAGCCTCTTATGCATAGCTTTTTCGAAGAGTTTGCTTAGGTTTGAAAGGAGAGAGATAGGTCGGTAGTTAGACATATCCATTATAGAACCTTTCTTAAATATTGGAATGACTTTAGCAACTTTGAAAGCATCTGGGAATAAACCTTTTTGAAATGAGTTATTTATAATAATACTGAGAGGTTTAGAAATTATGTCTGGAATAAGTTTAAGAAGGAATGTAGGAAGGCTATTAGGACCAAAGCTTTTTCCAGTTTTAAGAGTGGTTTTAATAAGACCAGAGATTTCATTCTTTGTGACAGGATCAATAAAGAACGTATTAGAATTTGGAGAGTTGAAATAGTCAGTAAATTTGGATGTTGAAGGTATGTTTTTGTTTTGAAGTTTGTTTTGGATAGTAACAAAAAAGTTGTTTAATATATTTGATACAGTAGTTGGATCTGTTATAATATTTTCTTTCAATTTAAGTTTGAGAGTTGAACTATAGTAGGAAGGTTTTATGTTAATGATTTCTTTTATCCCTTTCCAAGTATTCTTAATATTGTTTAAGTTTTTACTAAAATAGGTTGTGTAATAAGATTTTTTACTACTTTTTAGTAGATTGCTGATTCTGTTTCTATAAAACTTAAATTTAGAAAACAGCTCATTTTTAGTACTAATATCTTTACATTTTGTGTGTTTTTTATATAGTTTGTTTTTAATAGAAATAGATTTAAGTATGCCATTGGTGATCCATGGTTTTGATTTAAGTTTAATTTGCTGCTTAGTTAGTTTTTTGTATGGAGCATGTTGGTCTAATATTTTTTCAAATGTCTTTAAAAGAAAACTGATAGATTGATTTACATCATCATCTTTTTTAATATAAAGGGCCCAGTTAATGTTGGAAACATCTTCAATAAATATATTTTTGTTAAAGTTCTTGAAGCATCGCCTGTAGAATTTACTTTTTTTAGGGTGATTAGTTTTTCTTGGAATGCAGATAAATTGAGCCATATGATCAGATATTGAGATAGTAAGATTGCCAGAGATTTGGTCAGGTGAATTAAAGTTTATAAAGATGTTATCAATAAGTGTTTGTGATTTAGCTGTTATGCGTGTCGGTAGAGTAATAACAGGTTGTGTGAAATGTAGTGAAAAAGAAATAAGCGAGTCAAGGTAGCTAGATATAGGATTTGATTCATTATATTTTAGTATATCCATATTAAAATCCCCCATAAGTAAAATACTTTTTTTTTCAATATTTAGCTTATCTAATAGTGGAGTTAAATAATTATTAGTGAAATCGTCTTGATTCATAGATGGATGTCGATACATGCAGCCAATTATTATATTTTTTAAGTGAGGCTTTATAATTTCAACAAAAATGGATTCAAGATATTTGAAAGAGTAGATCTTTAGGTCGTTGCGAACTATGTAGTTTAAATTAGAGTTTAGATATAGAAGAGCACCCCCTTTTTTAGCCTCAGTGGGACAATGCTCAATGTTAAAACCATTTATAGATATGCTTGTTATATTTGAATCATTTACATATAAATTAAGAAATGAAGATTCAAATAATTTAGAACTATCTCGGATACTGGATCCTATTGTTAGAGAAATTGAACGTATAGAATACAGTTGGAACCAGCGGCAGACTCAACTGAGACAATGCGGCTTAACTAAAAATGAACAACAAGCTTTACATCAGGCGTCAAGGAGAAATTCTATTTTAACTTGTTTAAAACTACAAGCCCGTATACGAGTGGATCAGATGTCTGTGAATATATTGAAAAAGAGCAAGATCTAATAAAATGCCAAAAACGATTGAAGAATGAAGTAATTTATTTTAAAGATACAAGTAGGTCATTGCCACAGAAATCAACTCTTTTTAAAATCATGATTTTTGATAAAAATACAAAAAAGCGCCATATTATGTCAATAGAAGAATATGCTACTAATTTGAAGGTTCTACTTGGAAAGTCATCACAGCAATCCACAATCACCTACGATGACTTCCACAAAGTTGTTTCGCACTTTCAATAGAGGTCGAAACAAATTATTATTAGTATTAGACTATCTTGGTGAGGTGCAATGTCTAATTTTTTGTGTTAATTATAACTAGGCATAATGATAACATGTTTTATTAATAAAATGAAAAAAAAAACCATTTTATTAATAAAACATGTCATTATTATTTTCATATAAAAGTCGATGTAAAACCCATTTACCATATGTTTTAAATTCGCTTATATTTGAAAATAATAATGATTTCATTTAATTTAACAGTAAATTGTTTTGTCAAAATAATCACTTTTATTAAAATTGAAATAGAAGGCTAAAAATTGATAATGAAGTAAAACTATTGCGAAATTCGAAACCAGCATAAAAATTAATTAAGAAAAAGTGGTTAAACTACAAAAAAATCTGAAAAAAATCAATTTTGGACCCCCCTCACGGCTGTTTCACTCAATATAAAAACGAGCGTGACGTCATGAGTTTATCAAAAAAAAAAGTATTTCCGCATAAAAAGTATAAAAATTCACAAACTTTAAATTAATAGTAACTTTTTATATAAATGCTTTCATCTTGCAATTAAAAAGATATAAAAGATCTATCTTTCCTTGTTATATAAATATTTACATTAATTGGTATAAAAATAAATATTGCCAAAATATTTTTAATAATTTAGAACCACTTTTCTAATTTTCGCATATTTTCCGGAAACATGAGTTGGGCCAACTAAGATTTCATAACATAGCTTTGTGTTTGATATTTGAAATTTGGAACACTTAACCCTAAATGTCCATTCTATCAGATTCCTGCGTCATCCTAGAGAATTTTTTACAAAAAGACTGTTTTTAAAGCATTTATATTTTTCAATTGGTCGTTTTTAAATGCAAAACGTAACTTTTTTGATGGATGACGTAAGTTAATGAAGTTTCAACCTTTTATGCAAATGAAAATAAAAAAAATTATTTTACGTGCCTTCAGCTATGTTATGAAATATGTTTTCAAAAATGTTAGCGATTAATTAGGACAGATAAGATCGGTAACAATGTCATTTCCATTTTAATGACAGTCTTTAAAATAAGAGGTGATTTATTTAGTTTTATGAGTTTTCTTTTGCCAATTGATTTTGATATGCCTAGTAATGACGAGTTTGATAAAATGTGCCTAAAGTTAACACGCCAAAAAAAGAAATATAAAAAAAATTTTAAAGCTATAAAAAACGAAGAATTTTTTAAAATGCAACTGTCGCAAGCTCCACCCAAAAAAAAAAAAATCAGCAGATGCACTTTGCATGCAGATCATGCAGATGACTTTTTCACTTTAAATAACAGTCAGGAGCTACTGAATCAAATTGATCAATTAACTTCTGAAAATAAAACAAATATGGAGCAAATAGAGAAATTTAAAATGCAAGGTAGGTAGGTGCCCATTCTGTTCCTATCTTCAGAAGTTATTTATACCTATGCAATACCTTCGCTCAGGTTAAAGAATGGAATACTAGTCTTGCATCAAATGTATGTAAAAATCTAGCTTTTATATATTAACTTGTGATCAGAGCAACTGGTATGTTGGTTGGGTATGATCTTGTATGTTTGTGTATTTAATTTAAAAAATGTATTGTCCTTCATTATATGTAACATTTTTTTATAGATATATTACAAATCCATTCGATGTTTATCACCAGAAGTTAGTTCTACTTCAATAAATTAAGAATTTGTAAACGTTATCAAAATTTTGAGTGGAGCAATTGTTTTTCTGGTTTAGCATGAGTATGAATCTGATATCAATTGGATGTACAAAGATAGTTTACTACTTAAAGAACCTATCAGTAAACCAACTGATTATAAAACAGTTTTTAATGGGAATAAAAACAAAATTTCAAAAGATTTCAATTAGCTATTTGTATATTCAAACACTTTATTTACTGAGAGAAGAGACTATAGATTCAAGTGCTATAAAATAATTCTACTAACAAAAGCGATGTTAATTCAAAAACTTAAACTCAAATTTGGTCATGAATTATTTTATTAGACTTGGTGAGTGTTTATTTATTAACAACTTAACACCATATTATTAGAACTGTATGCACAGAAAAAAATAAATGCTTAAGCTTTAAATGTTTTGACTAAATATTCCAAAATCGAAATCTGGCTTTATTTTGCAATGAAATGAATTTATTGGCTTAGGAAAATAAGTTTCTAAAACAAGAACTCCTAGATTTAAAAATGTACTCTTTTAACAGCTAATCCCCCTTTTAACTACATTTTTCATAACTTTGCGAAAAGTGCGGTTTGCTTTCAGACCTCAATAAAGTCTGTTTTAGCTATCCTTAAACAATTAAGTAAGGTTTTTTTTGTGTTTATAATGGTCAAACAATGGGTATATTTGAGAATAACTATCAGAAATAAATTTTTCTGATTTTTTTTGATAAAAAGTAACATCAAATTACTTGAATTCAGCCAACTTCATCATTTGTCGCGTTTTTTTAAACTTAAAGAAGTTTTTTTACTAATGCATTAAATGTCGCAAGATGAAACATTTTATTGGTGTTTTTATTCTTTTTACAAAACAAAATTACTTTAATATTTTAAAAGTTATAGAAGTTTTAGTAACACCCCTTAAGTCAATATTTTCAAAAAATAACAAGAAGCCGTTAAGCTTGGTTTGAAACAGCCGTGCCCTAGTGCTATGTCTTTTAAATATTATATTTACGTAAGTTTATTTCATAAATAAATTTTTTTACATTTAAAAAGTAAATTACATTTCGATGTAAATTTTTTACATAATTATAACCAAAATTAGTTTTCAAAGTAGTTTACTTTACATAACTTACCATTAAAAGTAAGTTACATTTACAAGTAAAAGTAAAAATGTAAATAACTTTTAGTTGTAAAAGTAAATTACTTTTTCAAGTAACACTTACTCATTTAAAAAACTTAACTTAATATTCATTGTCTGAGAAATCTAGGCGAAAGAAGCAAATTCTGGAAGTGATGTCTTCAAATTGTACTCATTTTCAGATATTTTGTATAAAACAATAAAAGTAGGCACTGGTAAATTTTTTTTTGAAAATTCCTATTTATTTTGGAGATATTGGGTCCCAAAATTTGGCCCATTTTGAGAACATTTTGCGCATAGAGTGCAATTGCTACTTTGAGGAGCAGTTTTAGCAACATGAATGTAACAGAAACATTTCTTTTTAATTTTTTTGCTTGTCTGGGTAGATTTCCACAGTAAAAGTAAAAATTCAACATGGTTACATTTTTGGTTGTCTAGAAATCATGGTCCGAAACCACAAAATTTGAAATTTTACCCTGACTTTGAGCTCTAATATCTCTTCAGACCAATACTTACACGTAGTTTTCTTAGATGTTTTTGAATGACACTAAGACATAAATTGATTTTATGGAACAAAAATCATGTGCATGCAAGGACCTGGGAAGGAGTAACCTGCCAAAAATCACTTTTTGCGTTCAACGCGCTTTGATAGATTACCCATAACAACCGTGGCCTTAGGTCTGCCATGAACAGTATAAGTTATTTAGTTTCCTTAAACATGCATCTTCTAATATCTGAAATAAAATCCATGTGCTCGGGTGATAAAAAGCCTACGGAAGTCCTAGAAGTAGCCTTATTTTGCCAATTTTTTAAATAAAAAATACCCTAGCAACGGTATAGATATGCTTAGCAACGGCTACTTTACAGCCTCAATAATTAGTACTGCAATTAAAAATTTTAATATAATATTTTTTCATAACGGAACTGTACAAGAGCACTTGATAAAACCTAGTTTTTTAACTTTATCAATGAAAGAAAGAACCATTAAACTTCAAGATCAACGTTTTTTTCCGTTTAAAATTGATGGGAAATACAGTTTTCTAAGAATTACAAAAAAAATATAAGAAATTTATTAATGGACAACCCGAATTTCTGCATTGTCAATATCGCCTTTTGAGAGTAAATAATCTCCTCTTTGATTAGTTGGTATTGATGCATCTATCTTACAATCACCATCACGAGACGAATATTGGAGAATATTTTCTTTGGTTGGCCACTTGAAGAAGTTCTTTCCGGATGCAGCAGAATATTGCATACAAGAAACATATATATCATCATCATTGACCTAATGGTTGAGGTAAAGATAAAGTAACGTCTAATCATTGCTGCTTTCTAAATATTCCTTGAAATTAGTTAATATGGTTAATAAACCAATAATTTTGTAATAGATCTCAATACACAAAAATACAATATTATAGTGTTACAACTTCTAACATTTTGAATTATTGCAGGATACCATTGCATAAAGTATGGAACAACAATTAAATCACCTATTTGAAAATTAGCTAACTCTTTTGCAATCAACTGAATATCGTTGTTTAAACCATCTTCTTCGTTTTCAGGTGCATCTTTTACATCAATAGTTTCATCAATCATATCATCAAATAAGTTAACTTCTTCACAAAAAATGGTGACCAACCCTCCTCTTCTTTTTTGTTTACTCCATCTAAAATATTACACTGGAAGGATAAAGGAAATTGCTTAATATTTATCTCAAGCCCCAAGAAAAGAAAAAAGTCACATTTCTTATCATATATACTTTGGGTATTTGTAAATATACATGTTAATTTACTTGCCTACAGAATAATGATTGAATTTATTGAGTTGGCTTTAACATTGTCACTTGGCTTTAACATATTTACTTGGCTTTAACATATTCACATGGCTTTTAACATTGTCCTTAGCTGCTGGTGAACTTGCTCCGGATTCATTTTCTTCCCACGTTCTTCTCCAGCCATAAACATCTGCACTAGCAAAGTTTTTTGCTTTGAAGAATATTTAAATAGTTTTCTTTTTGGTAATGCCCATCCAGTGATGTTAGTAAAGTTTTCTATCCCTTGTTTAATGATAAAATGGGATAATAGCAGGTGATCATAAGAATTAAGGCTTGAGTTTAGATTCATTTTGTTGACATAGGAAAGTCTTGCTCTGTCTACCATAGATTTTGCCACAGATCGAGAAGTGCAGCTTTCTGAATGCATGTGTTCTGCTTATAATTTAGTATCATAAAATGATTCAGCACAACCAATTTGTGTACAAAACTTAAGAGTGTTAACACTACTATCAACACGTTTTTTTTTTTGAAAACTGATGGTGCAGTATAACTTTTGCAAGTTGAACTATAGGGCTTAACAATTTGAACTGAAGAATGAAATGTCACATTAGTATAGTTCAATTTTTTACCTTTACCAATTTGGAAGTATCTCCACATTATCATCTGATCAGAGAAAAACTGAATAGAAATGATAACTGTTTATGTTGGGAATCAAATTTGTTCCTGATAAAGTAGAAGCTTTAGAGTCTATTGTAATTATAGCGACACCAGCATTTTGAATTCGATTGCCATTATGAAGAGCCTCATAAATATCTTCTGCAATCAACAAATTGTTTGCAGCATCAATAAAATTCTTACGACATATTTTGCTCCAGCTAACTCTCCGTCACATTGATCTTTTCCACGTGATAGTTTATTGTAATCATACCTTTTAAGGAAGAATTGTTTTGCTTTGCAAACATTGTAAAGGACTTCTAAGTAGAAGTTTCCATGATAAGATGATGCATTTTCTGACTTAGCATAAAGGTTTTTTAAACAAGGAAAATCATTTCTAACTTTGGCCAAAACAACATCAGCCAGACAGAGTACATCAACAAGGCTTTGCTGACACCTAAAGACAGCATTGAAATAGACCTTTTTTTTTTCATTTGACCATTTTCATGGAAGAAAAAGACATCAACAAGTAGAGTCATTCCTTTTTTTCAAAAATAATCCTTCTGGTTTTTACGGAATTTAGCTGGCAAAATTTTCTGACTAAAATCTTTCAGCCAAAAACCAGTTTTCTTATCAAGTTGCTCAAAAGCCATTATCACTTTTCAGAAATAGCAATCAAAGTTTGAAACCCATCTATGCCAGCTGCCGTGACATCAGCAAGAACAGCCAAAGCTTTCCTTTGAGAAGGTTTTATTCCACAAAGAATTCTTCATAAAGAAGTATTTGACATAGGGAGGTAATAAGTTTCTTGGCAAATTTCTTTACAAAATGTGATTGTATGGTTAAACTTCATCATTAGAATGGCATTAGCAAGTTTGTGTTCCTCTCCATTATCAAACTTTATTTTATATACACCATAAGCTACCTCTTGCCGCAAACCTAAAAAAAACATAAATTTTAAAAAATGTTCTGCTTTTTCCTGTGGCATTCTGCATATGTTTACCTTTTCCTTTTTTGGCATGGAAAATCCTCTGCTTTTTTTTGCAACTTGCGTGCTTTTTAATTTGATATTTTTTGCAATCAAAGATTTTCATGAATGTTTCTTTAGTGTACTTGTTAAGGTTAATAACTGAAAGCAAAAGAATTTGTCCTAAAGAATCGCTTTCTTGAAACATCTTAACTGATACAACAAGGTCTTCTGAAACCAGTTGTGTTGAACCATCTTCATCCTCATTGTGTAACACTTGAAAAACTAGTGCCTCTGATTGACCAGGTGCTAATGCTTCAGCAAATATCTTCTCGAGCTGCATTTTAAATTTTTCAAATTTCTTCTTAACTATCTGTTTAGTTCCTGGGTTAAATCGTCTATTCGCTTTTGTTTTATCTGAAAGAACAGCGGACTTGCTCCAAATGCTTCACACAAAGAGCTAGCTGCTTTTTTTGATTCTTCAATAGTTTCATCTGAAATGATTGTTTTATCTAGAAAATATATGTCATCAGCAGGAAAGTAAGACTTTATTGGTGTTGGAGCTGGTTCTAACATAACAATATTGTTATCAGTAGAAATAATTTTTAGGTGGCTGAAGCAAAATACGGCTCCAAAAGGAAGTGGTGAATTCTTTTCATTATAAGCAGCAAGGGTGTTCAAAGGGATGGATCTAATTTTTGGTGCTTTTTTACCGGTTTGAAATTCATGTCTTGAGTATTGACAACTGTTTGGCTGCCACCCAATACCTAAAGAAAAACGACGGTGCGCTCATAATGAGTCATAGCATGAAAGATAAACTTATAATCGGCTTTCAATCAGGATTTTTTCATTTCACTGGTTTGTCGCATGTAGCTATAAAACTGTAATGTTAGATTTTTCACCGATGGAGTTGGAAATCATGTTTCTTTTAATAAAAAAGCAAATAATATTATTATACTATTCATACCTTTTTATCTTGTAAATGATTACTTATGTCAGCAGTCAATTCATTACCTTGAAAGATTCCATCTTGGTTCCAAAGCCTAAATGGACCACAAGAGTCCTCTCTTTGTTACAATATATGCATTTCTCATTAGGACTGACTTAATTCTTGCTCTCTGACATATTTTGTTTATTGATTATTATTTGTTGACTAAAAATAAACAAATGCAGTTTTTACTAACAAATTTCAATTCTTCTACTGAAAACTGCTAAAAAAAATTTACGTTATGTAACTCAAGTAAAGCATGATATGTACCAAGTAGTTATTAACACAAATATCACACCAAGTCGGCAATCATTTTGTCCCCGCAGTATTATCAGTTCCATCAACAAATGTAATAATAAAATGTTCTATCTAATACATAAAGTAAATACAAATATATATTTATATATATATATATATATATATATATATATATATATATATATATATATATATATATATATATATACCCACACACAATGTTCTACCTGATATAGTATATTATATTAGATGGAACATTGTACTTATTTTTATATAATTTTTATTTGTATTTATTTGAAGCGCTATATGTATTTTTTTCAAGTGCTCTTGTACAGTTCCGTTATGAAAAAATATTATATTAAAATTTTTAGTTGCTAAGCATATCTATACCGTTGCTAGGGTATTTTTTATTTAAAAAATTGGCAAAATAAGGCTACTTCTAGGACTTCCGTAGGCTTTTTATCACCCGAGCACATGGATTTTATTTCAGATATTAGAAGATGCATGTTTAAGGAAACTAAATAACTTATACTGTTCATGGCAGACCTAAGGCCACGGTTGTTATGGGTAATCTATCAAAGCGCGTTGAACGCAAAAAGTGATTTTTGGCAGGTTACTCCTTCCCAGGTCCTTGCATGCACATGATTTTTGTTCCATAAAATCAATTTATGTCTTAGTGTCATTCAAAAACATCTAAGAAAACTACGTGTAAGTATTGGTCTGAAGAGATATTAGAGCTCAAAGTCAGGGTAAAATTTCAAATTTTGTGGTTTCGGACCATGATTTCTAGACAACCAAAAATGTAACCATGTTGAATTTTTACTTTTACTGTGGAAATCTACCCAGACAAGCAAAAAAATTAAAAAGAAATGTTTCTGTTACATTCATGTTGCTAAAACTGCTCCTCAAAGTAGCAATTGCACTCTATGCGCAAAATGTTCTCAAAATGGGCCAAATTTTGGGACCCAATATCTCCAAAATAAATAGGAATTTTCAAAAAAAAATTTACCAGTGCCTACTTTTATTGTTTTATACAAAATATCTGAAAATGAGTACAATTTGAAGACATCACTTCCAGAATTTGCTTCTTTCGCCTAGATTTCCCAGACAATGGCGCTTAAGTTTTACGCGTTATATATATTATGTAAAAAAAAACGAACTACTTTTAAATGTAAGTAAATTATATATTTTTATATTCGTTATGTAAAGTAATTTACGCATAAAAGTAATTCGCGTTTTTACACCAAAATAAGTAAAAGTGCCATCCCTAAATTTAAGTGATACCTCATGTTATTTAAACTCTTCATTATCCAATTTTTCATTATTAAATTTGAGCATCAGAAGTATGAGTAAAAATTTTGATTCCCTAAAAATAACTTTGAAAAACTTAAACTACAATTTTAGTGTAATCTGTCTAACGGAAACTTGGTGTCAAAATGGCGATGAGTTAAGTTCAAATTTTTTTCTACCAGGTTATAATTCAATACACCAATCCAGGAAAAAGGCATTGGCGGGGGCGTATGTATTTTTGTTCTTAATTCTTTTGCTTTTAGAAAATTACTAAACCTCAGTGTCAATGATGCCAATTATGAGTCGTTATCAACTAAAATTCTTAATCAGAAAACCAAAAATACTTTTATAACTTCTCTTTACAGACCACCTAATGGTAATTTTGAAGCTTTTGAAAGACACTTAAAAAATATATTTACTTAATTGGTGATTTCAACATAGATATTCAAAAAATAGAGGAGAACCTTAATGATGGGACAATTATTGAATGGGACAAAATCAAATTTACATAGAAGCATCAAAGGTTGGATATCCAAACTCCTGTAGTAAGAAGTGTAAGCAACCATTCAACAGAACGAGTCATTATTTTTATTATGGTCTAAACATAATAGCATTGGATGCTAATGCGTTTTAAAGAGAAAGAAGTAATTCTAAAAAATAACTTTGTTTTTCCGATTTTGCAGCGATTTCGGAAGTTATGGAAAATAAAACTCCATTTCTTAATACCCAGTTGCCTCTAGTTTTAATAATTTAATCCCATTCACGTTTAGGAAATGCTGTTTTTAGTCTGGCCCACCATTTGTGGATAAAGTGTAAAGCTTATTAAATGGGACAAGATAATGATTATTGAATGGGACTTGTCCAAAAAAAACGACTGTTTGCGTCGTGAAAAAAGATATTTCGGCAACTTAGTTGTGGTCACTCGTATATATTAATTTATTTAAGGTTTATTTTAGTATTAATGCTGTTGTTTTAAACAAATGTGACCAATGCTTTTTATAAAATTATATTGAAGAAATTCAATCGTAGCGAAAATTTAAAAAAGATTTCAAGTAAAATATGTTCTTTCATATTCTTTAAACTCGAGTTCATGAATTTGAGAAATCTTTATTGAAAAAGATTTATTTTAAACATTTCCATGAATTTAAGAAATCTTTATTTAAGAAAATCTATTTTAAATAATTAATTGGATATAAAGAAAAATAATAAAAACTTTCTTTTAAAAGTTTTGACAAACATTAAAGATTTTGTGGATTTTTTAATGGTTCGTTAAAATGTAAAAATTGTTAAACAAACTGTTGTGACACTACATATATATTGACAACACATATTTAGTGCGTAAACACACACTACTAGTTTATATATATATATATATATATATATATATATATATATATATATATATATATATATATATATATATATATATATATATATATATATATATATATATATATACATACATATATACATATATATATATATATATATATATATATATATATATATATATATATATATATATATATATATATATATATATACATGTATATATGTATATATATATATATATATGTATATATATATATATATATATATATATATATATATATATATATATATATATATATATATGTATATATATATATATATATATATATATATATATATATATATACATGTATATATATATGTGTGTGTGTGTGTGTGTGTGTATATATATATATATATATATATATATATATATATATATATATATATATATATATATATATATATATATATATATATATATATATATATATATATATATGGGTGTCCCAAAAAGCAACATTTTTGAAAAATATATGCAGAGACCCCCTTAATGTGTTCTATCTAATACAAAAACGCTAGGTTTAAAATTTTTTTGAACAAAAAATATTTTAAGGGGTCCCTCAAGACCCTCGAATATTTAATGGGTCCCTAATATTTTCAAAAAAAAAGTTTTTTAAAAGTATGTCAACCTGGTACTCAAATGTAGCAAAATTATATAAAAATTTCAAAAACAATATTTTATTTGGAAAAAGTTTAACTTATTTATCAAAATTGTTATAAAAATACATAAAAAATGCATTTTTTTGTTTTTCATGTAATAAAACCAAAAATAACAATTCTATATTTGAAATCTATATTATTTTTGAAACTTTTATATAATTTCGCTTCATTTGAGTACCAGGTTAACATATTTTTGAAAAATTTTTTTTTTGAAAATATTAGCATTTTTTGATCTTTGAGATCAAACACCTGCCCCAAATGTGAGAGCAGTAAGTTGATGAAATATTTTTTGTACTATTCTTAACTAGACTTATATTCATCGATAATTATTAAGTTTCATAGTATTATCTTTTAGCGCTCAAAAATTATGATCATATAAAAATTACAACCCCCTCAAATTGAAGGGGTTTAAACTTTATATGATCATAATTTTTGAACGCATAGAGATAATATGAAAATTAAAATTTATTGATGAATATAAGTCTAGTTGAGAATAGTACAAAAAATATTTCATCAACTTGCTGCTCTCACATTTGGGGCAGGTGTAGCAAAAATTTTGGGGCTTTTTTGTTCCCAGCAATCATCGCCATTTTTTGCAAATCCTCATTATTTGATATAAGTATAAATATATAAATGTTTGGAGTTAGCTCCATGTCTGGAAGTTAGCTATCTCGAAGATCAAAAAATGCTGGATCCGCCACTGGGACCCATTAAATATTCGAGGGTCTTGAGGGACCCCTTAAAATATTTTTTATTCAAAAAAATTTTAAATCTAGTGTTTTTGTATTAGATAAAACACATTAAGGGGGTCTCTGCATAAATTTTTCAAAAATGTTGCTTTTTGGGACACCCATATATATATATACATATTTATATATTTTTTTATTTAAGTATATATTTCCATATCTCTTATTATATTATATGAGATTTGCATACATTTGATCGTTGTAAAGTTGTAAATTTTATTTTAGATGAAACCAAACACAAAATTAATACGAAAAAATTATTTAGATGTTGAAGATGCAGTCAAAGGTGTACTTAAGGGTATGTCTATTCGAGATGCAGCTAACAAATATAGTTTATCAAAATCTGCTGTAGGTAGGGCTGTTAAAGTGCAAGATATCAAAATCTGCCTCAAAACTATAAACACATCACAAACATTGGAATTAGAAAAATTTTTCATGCTTCTGATGAAAGTGCTATTGTAGATTATTTGCATATGTCTTCAAACATGTGCTACAGTTTAACTAAATTACAAACTAGGCAGTTAGCTTACAAGTATGATGTTGCATTGAATTCCAAAAATATTCCTTAGTAATGGCACCTAAATAAGATGGCAGGAAAGCAATGGATGGATGGTTTTTTGTTATGGCATCCAAAATTATCACTATGTAAGCCAGAAAAAATTAGTCTTGCTCATGCAACTGCCTTTAATCAACATACAGTGTCCATATTTTTTAATAACTTGTTAGAAGTTCAATTAAAATATAAATTCAAACCTGAATGTATTTTTAATGCAGATGAGACAGGGTTGTTAACAGTAACAGATCCTCCAAAGATTATTTCAACTCGTTGAACTAAGAGGGTTTGTCAAGCTGTTTCAAAGAGGGTCATTGGTGACTATGTTGGCTTTTGTGAATGCTATTGGTAATACAGTTCCACCTGTATTTATATTTCCAAGAGTAAACTACAAAGATTTTATGATAAATGGAGCACCAACTGGAAGCTTAGGGTTATGTAACAAAAGTGGTTGAATGACAATTGAAAAGTTTTTAGTTGCAATGAAGCACTTTATTTTCCATGCTAAGCCATCTGTGGAGCATCCAGTGCTGTTATTATTGGACAATCATGAAAGCCACATTTCATTTGAAACAATAAGATTTGCAAAAGAAAACTCTTTGATTTTGTTAACATTTCCACCACACTGTAGTCATAGATTGCAGCCTTTGGATGTTTCAGTGTTTGGGCCTTTTAAATCTTATTTTAGAATAGCTCAGAATGAATGGTTGGCTTCCAATCCAGGGAGGATTATGAACATATATAATTTACCTCAGTTAGCATGTGCAGCATATACTCTGTCGTTCACAATAAAAAATATTTGCAATGGGTTTCATAAATGTGGGATTTATCCACTCAATAGACAAATATTTGGGGAAAGTGATTTTATATCTTCTAGTGTTAGTGACAGACCTCTTCCAGAAATTCAAAAAATAAAGAATCAACATTTGTATGAAAAAAATAAGCAAGTTTCTTCCAAATCATCTTTTAAAATAGTTAGTCCAGAAACCATACAGCCCTACCCTAAAGTACCTCCAAGAAAAGATATTAGAAAAAGAAGACAGCAGCGTAAAAGTACTATATTAACTAAAACTTCAGAGAAGATAATAATTAAGAGGAAAAGTTTTGAAGCTGGTAGAAGTAACACAAAAAAACAAAAAAGCAAAATTGACCTTAAAGAAATGAAAGAAACAGAAGACTCTGATGCAGATTTTTTAATTGATTCATCTGTAAAAAATACAGAACCGTAAAGTACAACAGTAACAGAAGAGTAAAGAACAACAAAATACTTGCAAAGTACGCAAATGCAACTAGAAAAGTTTCATTGGGCCTGCTTGGATTCAGTGTTTTACTTGTCAATGGTAGATATGTGGTAATTGTAATAATAACAGCAAGAAACGTTATTATGAATGCAAATTATGTGAAGTTAATTGTTAATATCTTTTAGACTTTCTTTGATATATTGAAATTTTATTCCGTGTTCTTTGCAATACAATTGCTCAACAAGCAATAATTGTTTTTTCTACTTTGTTTAAACATGAATGAAATGAATTTTTTTTAATATCTAATAAGTTGCTTTTTATTGAGTTTTTTTTTAAAGTAAATTAAATACATAATACGGTAGATAATTAATTAAGTCAGGAGAGGGATGCTGCTTTACCTTGTTTTACTAAAAAAAATTATCAATCTATTTTTTTAAATGAAATTTATTGTGAGTAATTTTAATTTTTTAAATAAAAATATTTTAGGTTTGTCAATATGAGGACATTGGTATGTCACCTTACAATGAAAATTTCTTATGACATACATTTCTACCATATAAATAGCTTTTGCGACTTCCCTAATTATAAAAACTTCCTATACTGCTCCACTGGCTTGAAACTTACTTGTGTCCTCTCTTCTCTTATTAATTTTTTAGATTTGTCTCATTCAGTAATTTTTTTGTCCCATTCAATGAGTGGTTCTTAATGAATGGGACAAATGGCTTGGTCCAATAAAACTCCCTTTTTTACCAATAGGCCTTTGCGGAACCGATTTTATGTTTTACTATATGATAGTGCAATAGTTAATTGTTATCAAACTATTTCAATGTATAAATTAAACAACTTTATCAACTTATAAAATTTATTTTACGAAAACTGTCCCATTCATTAATGTTCTCCCCTAAATAATTCCTACGCTAAACGATTTGTAAATACTCTACTTCAGAACAGTTTAATACCTGTAATTAACAAACCAACGCGCATAACACGCAATACTTCTTCAATTATTGATAACATTATCACTAATATTGCCATGACTTGCCAAATCAAAAGTGGAATATTAAAAACTAATATCAGTAATCGTTTTCCAAATTTTCTTATAAATTACTCTTTAATTCCTGAATCTAAAAATTTATTTGCAAGATATGTAAGACAAATAAACAACCAAGCTATTATAAAATTTCGAGAATTATTAACAGAGATTGCATGGAACCTTTTAACCGAGTGCAATGATGCTAATGATGCATACAACTTATTTTTACGGTTGTTTTTTCCTAAACAATACGAAAGATCCTTTCCAAAAATTAAAAAAAAATTCCAAAAACTTTAATTATCCGTGGATGACAAACGGTCTTAGAAAATCATCCTGAAAAAGCAATGTTTGTATGAAAACTTTTTAAAAAATAAAACTTATAACAATGAAATTAAATACAAAAAGTATAAAAATTGTTTTGAAAGAATAAAAAAGCAAATAAAAAAAAGTTATTATTCTAATCTCTTAGAACATTCAATAGGAAATAGTTAAAAGACATGGAAAGTAATTAAAGAAGTTACAGAGAAAAAACAATTACAAAAAAAACACCACTATTCCAAATGATTAAAGCTAAACTTAAACAGACAAATATTTGAAAAGAAAGAAATAGCTGAAAACTTCAACAAATTTTTTATAAACGTAGGAAAAAAATTAGCAGCAGATATAACTCCTGGAAATAAAACATTACAATCCTATTTTTAAAAAACATACTATGTAATGGATGTAATCGGAACTGTCTCTAAATGAACTTCAAGCATCCTTTAATGCGCTTAAAATAAATAAAAGTGCCGGGTTTGATGATAATAATGTTAATGTTCTAAAAGATGTTTTTGATGTTATTAAATTACCTCTTTTGTTTACCTTCAATCTTTCAATAACAACTGGTATTTTTCTTTTTCAATTAAAAATAGCAAGAGTAGTCCCTGTATACAAAAATGGCGACGATTCAATACCATCGTACTACAGACCTATATTTATCTTTTCTTGTTTTTCAAAGTTGCTTGAGCGTATTATGTATAACAGACTGTATAGTTATCTTGAAAAACATAATATCTTATACAGAAAACAGTTTGCTTTCCGAAAATGGTATTCAACACATCATGCAGTAACTGATTTAGCCAGTCAAATTCTGCATGGGTTTGCTAAAAAAAGTTATACTCTCGGCTTGTTCATCGACTAGTCAAAAGCTTTTGACACTGTTGATCATAAAACTCTCTTGTACAAACTAGAAACATATGGAGTAATAAATGACAACTTAAAATGGCTGCAAAGTTATCTTAAAAATAGAAAATAAGGAGTATCTTATGATTCAACATGTACAAAGTTAGAAATAATAAGCTGCGGAGTTCCTCAAGGCTCTATTCTTGGACCCTTACTATTTCTGATTTACGTAAATGATATCTGCCTATCTTCAAACATGCTTAATTTTGTTCTTTTTGCTGATGACACTAATCTTCTTTATACCCATTCCAATATGAAAACAGTTTTCTTTACAATAAATCGTGAGCTGGAAAACCTTAATGACTGGTTCAAACAAACTCTCTTTGAATATCAGTAAAACTAAGTACATTTTCTTTCATCGCCAGTCTGCAACTTCCTCAGCTAATAATAAATAACAATATAGTAAACAGAGTTTCATCACTTAAAATCTTAGGAATAATATTAAACGAACATCTTAAATGGAAAAATCATATTATGCTGATTGAAAACAAAATTTCTAAACTATAGGCATTATGCATAAAACAAAACACCTTCTAAGTAAAAAATGTTAAATAGACTTATATTGCTCTTTTATCAATAGCTACTTAAGTTATTGTAATATTGCTTGGGCAAGTGTTTGCCCTTCAGCATTAAAAAATATGCATATTAAGCAAAAACAAGCCAGTAAAATTATATGTAATGTGCATAAATACGCCCACTCCAAGCCGTAACTCCAGGAAATTAAAGCTCCTAATGTATATGAGGTAAACGTGTTCCAAAACTTGTTATTCATGTTTAAATATCAAAATGACATGCTTTCAAAATCCTTTAATAACCGATTTCTTAAAATTAATCAAAAATAATTAACGAGGTGCTCTATCCTTAGTTTTAATTTACCTAAATCAACTCTCAAAACATCTGATTACTCAATTTCATATAGAGGGCCTCGTCAATGGAACGTATATTTCTTAATGAAAGTATGAAAAGTATAACTTCAATAAATTGTTTAAAAAATATAATTAAGCAGTATTTACTTGAATTAACAGACACAAACATATTTTTGTATTTTTAAATGAAAAAAAAAAAATCGTGTAATATTTATTTATTTTTTGCAATTTATCGTATTCTTGTTGTAATTATGTATAAACTTGTTTTATATAACGAGTATTAGTAAATTTATATAATGAGAAATTTGTAAAAAATATTTTACGCTTACTATAGGGGCTTGGTGACAAGACTTCTGTCTTCTACTTGCTCCTGTCGTTATTAATTTTTTTATTTAAATTTTATTGATAAAAATTGTCAAACAAGAACGTTGTAACATGTTTATAAATGACGAATAAATGTTTCTAAAAACATTTTTATGAATTAAAATACTTTTTAATAAACTCATAAAAAGTATTTTATAATTATTTAAAAGTGTTTTTTAATTATTTTTAATTTATTAGGAACTTTTGACTTGCATTTTTAACTTTAATTCTACGTATCGGCTTCAGATTTTGCTATTTTTACTAGCGGTTCATCGATGCCTACTTTTAACCGATGTCGATGGGTACAGGCCGATATCGATGCATCGGCCCTTAAATCAAATAAGTAGTATATATTGGATATATGATCGAATTATATACTGGAATGGAAATGCTAGATTCCATTTCAGTTACAATGAAAACAAAATTTTTGTCTTATTAATTAGAGGTAATACTTTTAAATGAAAAGCTCGTTTTCTAAATATTAACTTACGTCATTCTGTTTGAATTAAAACGATTTCGTTTTTTTTTTTATTAAGTCATTACTTCTAATAATTAGCAAATTTTAAGCAAATGTTTGTGCAAAATTTAATTATGGAAGATTTCTTATATTGAATGTTTATTTATTATACGCTTTTAATTTAATAATAAACTCGTTTTTAATTTAACTTTAATGTAAATATAATGAAATATTTTAATAGTAAAGAATAACAGCAAGAGTTTCGAATCAATTAGTTTTCTCTTTCGATTCTCATTTATTCAAAGTTTATATAAACTTTTATTTTCTCAAAAAATAACTCTACTTATCGGAGAAATGATATGCGTTGACATTTAGCCATATTCTTTAGTTACAGATCAAGGATTTAACAAACTAATAATGCATCTTGAACCTAGGTATACCATGCCCTCTAGAAAACATATGACCGAAACTGTTGTTTCTCTTATTTATGAAAAAATGAAAATACAAATTATGAATGATGTAGCAAAAGCGGATTTTTTAAGTTTCACCACTGACGGATGGACTAAACATCACAATATTCTAAGCTTTTATTCTTTAACAGCACACTGGATAAACTTACAGGTACAAAGATATCAAAATTTCTAAAGGATTCTTTAAATGAATGGAAAATACCAACTAACAAAGTGCACTTTGTCCTCTCAGACAATGCTGCTAGTATGAAATTAGCCATAAAAGAAGCTGGTTTAGAAAAAATTCTCTAAGTTGCGCAATCCATACTCTTCAACTTTGTATAACCGACAAGCTTTTTAAGTAGGAAACAACTGTGAATGTGATGAACAATTTTGAATGATCTTATAACTAAAGCTAGAAAAATTGTCTCACACTTTAACCATTCTTCGTCCTCCATGGACATACTACATGAAATTCAACAACAGCTAAAGTTACCCCTACATTCACTTATACAAGATGTAGTTACGAGATGGAACTCAACATTTTACATGCCAGAAAGGTTAGCTGAACAAAAACCTCACTAACATTATTTTTTATTAGAAATCAAAAGTGCAATGCCTCAAGTCTTACAGAAGACCAATTGTTATTGGCTGAGACGCTTATCTTAGTTTTAAAGCATTTTGAGGCGGCTACACTAGAGATGAGTGAAAATAGGGCATCAGTGTCTCAAATTGTTCCATTTATAGTGTCAATGGGAGCGTACCTAGCCTACACTTTAGAAAATGCAGGTGAAATAAAAACTATAATATAAGAGTTAAAAAAAGATTTTATTTCAAGGTGTTCCAGCTATAAATATACTAAAAACTTGAACATTTCTACAGTTTTTGATCCAAGATTCAAACTGAGTTATGTCATATCAGATGAGGAGAAGGAGACTATAAAATCAAATATTCTGGAACAATACACATACCTATATAAAACGGATATTACAGAGAGCCTTATAGCTATCGACAACTTAAATCAATCAGATGATGAAAAAAACGCTTCATTTGAATCAACCCAAGTATCTCTCCACCCAAAAAATTAAAAATGGCAGAAAGCATATACAGTTTTTATCATGTTTCAAAAACACCACTTGATTTAACAAAATCAACGAAAGCGAAGAACTGTAAAAAAACTTTCAATCGAGGCACGAATTTATTTTGAGAAAAAGGAAAAAATATAAGTTGTAATAATTTTAAAATAAAAACTTTGCTAACATTTTGTTCTTGTCTAATTTATATTAAACTATTAAGGAAAAAACGTTATTCCGAATTATTATAATAATAATAGTTATGGAAATAAAATAATATTGATAACATTCATTAATGGATAATATTTTAAACAATAAAAATTAGGATTTTTTATTATAGTTTGATTTTTTTATTTACTTACATTTCCTATAGAGTAAACGAAATAAACTTTTACTTATCACTGCCTAATCTGCATCAAAAAGAATGTCCTTATAAACGGTGGGGAAATTACAAAGAAACATGTATAAAGAAACACTCTAGTAGCAATAATATTTTAGACCTCTCACAACTTGCAAAAAAATATTTAGGAGCTCCACCTTCTTCTGTGTTCAGCAAAAGATTGTTTAGTACTGGGGGAAATATATATGAATTGACACAGTCCCGACTAACTGCAGAACATGGAGAACATCTAGCTTTTGTGCATGCGAATAGGCAATTTTTTGGAGAAATGGAAACAAAAAAATAGATTCACAGCTTTATATAACATATTTTTATGAATTTTCATAATATTATAAAAATTTATATTTCTTTCTAACATTACACAATTTGTTCTATTATGCTTAAAATATGTTATACTTTATGTTTATATTTTTTAAATTTGCATTTCTTGATTTTGAACTTTTTGCATAGTTTGGATCAATAAGTTATATAATTAAATAAAATTTAAAAAGTACTTGAAACAATCGGCATCGGCCGATAGTTATCAAGGCCGATGCCGATGCATTGGCTAAATGGTCGATGCATCGGCAGGCCGATGCCGATGCATCGATGCACCCTTAATTTTTACAAATGGCGGGCTATTGTTATAAATAAAAGAATCGGTTATTTGCTTCTCAAAGTTAGCCTTAATTTTATCTTTTTTAAAGCAGGTGTGGTTTTGAGACATTATTTTCAGACTAAGATTGAGTTTAAAATTAGTGCGACTGTATTTACAGTAATAAAACACAGATTTTCTTTCTTAAAAACTTATAATGTACTAATATTAGTCTTGATTAATTAGAGACTTGGTGCTCAAAATGAACTAAATTTGCGTTATTGAACGCCCCTGTGGTAGTTTTGGGTAACGGAAAAAGTATGTTGCAGATATTTTACAAACTCAATTTTTTTCCTTAATAAATAAAACTTGATATTATATTCGTTTATATAAACTCAGCACTTCCTCGCATTTCAAACAAGATTTTTAACTGCATGAAGTTGGTACATCAAAACATGGAAAACTTTGAAAAAGTCAACGTTTCCTGAAACTTAAAACCCCAATAACTTTTAAACCGCTTTGAATTATGGTCTCAACTTTTCAGGTTTTTCTTATGAAAAGATTTAAAGATATCCCTGAAATTTTAGGAAAATTCATTTACTCAACTATTTCAACTTGCCTCATTGTTATAAAAATAACTCTTAAAAATGCTATTTTGTTATTATAGCAGCAAAGTGTTAATAAAAATTAAACTATAACAATTATAGAATTTTAAAGCAAAAAATTAATCGATTAATTGTTTGTTAATTAATCGATCAACGATTAATTTTTATTAATCGATTAATCGTTTACCACCCCTACCCATACGGAAAATTTTCATGGAAAATCTATGAAAAAAACCCATGGAAAAACAATGGAATTTCTATGGGTATTTGGAACACGCTTCATAAAAAATTCATAGATTTTCCATGGAAAATTCATTCCAAATACCCAAGGAAATTCCATAGTTTTACCATCCATGAAAAAACCATGGAATTTCCATAGGTATTTGGACCACTTTTCAAAAGAAAACTCGTGTTTTTTTGATTTAAGGTGTCGTCCATAAATTATGTCAAGCAATTTTTGACCGTTTTTGACCTCCTTTCCCCCCCCCCTCCCTCGTCACAAAATCCAAACACTTAAGAAGCAAGTTTTGTACAAGTCGTCAAAAAACCAACAAACCATCCTACCCCGGTTTATAGCATGACGTAATTTATGAACGACCCATAATGTTATTTCAATTGTCATATTAAACCATAAAAAGTTAAATTTATACTTGAGACTTTACAGTCGTCCCCCGGTTAACGAACCCCCCTGTTAGCGAACTTTCGGTTAACGAACCGAAAGTTTGCCCAAAATCCTCCCCCGGTTAACGAACCGGAACTCGGTTAACGAACCGGGACCGCCAAATGGGACCGCCAAATTTTTTGGTAAAAATTTGACAAGCAATTTCCTTGTTGAATTTTCATTTTTTGATAAGCAATGTTCATGTTCAATTTTTAGTTTTTTTTCTAAAACTTTGACAAGCAATTTTCATGCACAATTTTAATTTGTTTCAATTTTTAAAAGTGCATAAATCTCAGGTTTCAATCATTTCACCTTTGCCTATTTTATTTATCAAGTTGGACAATTTTTTGAATTTTTTCCCCCATTATTTCGGCAAAATCCACCAATTAAAAATTTTTTAATGGCGGCCTATGGGAAAACGCGTTTCGGTTAACGAACTTTTTGGATAACGAACTAGTTCGTACTCCGAATTAAGTTCGTTAACCGGGGGACGACTGTATATTCAAATATATTTGCGTGTTTTATTCGTTATTCGAACTTTTTTTAAGAATACTTGAATAATTTTAAAAATGAAAAGATGTGTTAAGCTTTCCATCAAAATAATAAAATGAAAATTTAATTACTTTTGAATTTGATTTTTTATACTTCTCTATAATAAATAAACATTAAAAAACATTATACAAAAAAATCGCTAAAACCGTTTTTTAAAACCGACGGTTTTCATTTATATCGGTTTTGACAAAAACTGCGGTTTTCGGTTAACGGTTAAACGGAAGCCCTAGTTTTAGTTAGTAGCAAAATCTATTTCTCTTATTTAGATTGCTCTTAAGAATTAATTTAGTACCACACTCAGTTCTTTAAGTTATAGTCGTTTTTTTTTACGAATTTAGTCGGCTAGTCGGGTATTTGACACAATTCAGTTGGGTGAATTCTCACAAGGCCCTTTTTTTTTTTTTTTTAGTAAGGAACCAGTCGGTTTTTTTTAAGGGTTCAAAAAGTATTTACAAGTAGCTGTTTAAACATATTTATTTAATATTTCTCGACCACTTTTTAAAATTTTTTTCTCAAATAATTTTTAGACCCTTCTGTTTTGTAAGTGTCGATAAATTATTTTCATAGAATGAACTTCCGGATTATGGATAAAAATAAAATATACCAGCGTATTTTTGACGTGCACGTTTTAGCATATCCAACAATGAGCACAAAGGCTTTTCAAGTAGAACTGATTTAGAATTAAAATGAAATAAAAGTTGATAAAGTTTACAAATCAAAGCGGATCATTGGTTGCAAGAACTAAACGCTTTTTCCACAAGCAAAAAAAGGAACACTCCCAACATTTCGGGCTGAACAAACGTTATCTACTAATAAACCTTCAACTATAAATGTGCATAACAAAAATCTTCCGACTTCGAATTTGCAGTTTGATAAAAAAGATACCAATATTGTTCGTGATAAATTCGAACCTGAACTTAGTACTGCCCACTCAGAAATATAAAATTGCCCCAGCCCAACTGCAATTGCAGACACAGAATGAAGTTCTGAGTTCTGATTTAGTCGGTTCGTACAAGCGACAAAAACGTCCAATGCTTTTTATACGAACAAGATGCTGAATTGAAAGAAAAGATAAAGAAAAAAGACTATTTAGAGCAGTCGAATAAAAAGAAAGCAAACCAGATAAGAGTAAAAAAAGCAAGAGAGCTGAAGAAAAGAAAATTCATTTCATCGTTTGAAAATAATCTAGAACTCTGAATGTCAGAGACAAGCCTGATAGGCCAAGGTTCAACAAAATTAGCCTTTACTATTTGAAACTCTTGTGAATACTGCTATGCGTGGATCAGCATCACATGAAAAACGAAATAAGGATATATATAGAAGCATCAAAATGTTAGACCAACTGACCGAACAGTTGAAAATGAATGGTTTCACAATCAGTAGAAGTGAGTTTTACCTTCGTTTTTTACCAAAACGCAGTTCATCTCTTGAAGGCCAGTGTCATGTATCAACAGTACTAGTAAAATTAATTAGAGAACAAAGTGGTCAATATGCTTAACACATCAACAGCTTATTTTTTAACTTCTGCACCACCTGGCAGTGATGGAGACGCGAATCCATATGATTGGATGAAGAAAGATTTTGTAAACTTTTTAATCATTTTGCAAAGAACGCACGGCCTTCAAAGGAGCATCTAGTTTTGCTACTGGTTACAATCACTTTTCGCACTTATCATTGATTGCACTAGACTATTCAACCACAAATGGAATTATCATGTTAAGTTTTCCTCTCCATTGCACATTGAAGTTACAGCCACTAGATAGAAATGTCTATGGTCCTTTTAAAAAGGCTGTAAATACAGCCATCAACAGTTGGATGGCCAGTAACACTGGAAAAGGTATGATAATTTATAATATATCAGAAGTAGTTTAGGTTGCCTTTCCATTGAGCATCACACCAAAAAACATACTGAGTGGCTTTTCTTCATGTGGCATCCACCTATTTAACTCTCGAATATTTACAGATTTGGACTTTGCTCCAAGTTTAGTAAAAGAAATACTTATGCTACTCAAAACCAATTCTCAATTAACAATGCGTCAAGTTTCAAAGGTTGCAGTCTAATCAGAACAATCCAGTTTTTGCTTCGAGTTCGACTTTTTCATCACAGGAGCCTTCAACATCTCAAGTGAAATCAATTTCTGGATGCTCTGTGCTTGCCGCACTCCAGATAAAGGAAGGCTATTACCAAAGATACAAGAAAGAAAGCCTTCAAAAAATACACGCAGGAAGAGAATTTCGTCAATATTGACTGATTCCCCTTTTTCAAAAATTCTGTGAGATCTTTACAGCCACTGCCAAAAAAATGCAAAGATTCTGCTATGAAAAAGGGAAAAGGCAAAGCAACAAAAAAAACATACACAAGACTTATCATTATCAGAAGATGAAAACTACTATATTATTTGCATGGATACTTGGGCTAATAGCAGAGATACTGATAAATGGATCAAATGCTGTGAGTACTCACGCTGGGCACATGAAGAATGTATAGCAGGAGTGTCCAGCTACATTTGTCATAATTGTGACTCTGATTATGATTTTTAATGGTCATTTTCAAAGTGTTTTAGTGTATAAATTATATATGTTATTATATATATATATGTTATTTTTAATTTATTATATATATGTTATTTTAGTGTATAAATTATATATGTTTTTTTTAATAAATTGTAAATGATTAATATAATGCTTGTTTTCTTTTTGAAAATATTTTTTTACCTTTTAGACCTACACTTGTGATAAAATATAATTATGACAACTTGTCCCTCTTATCATGACTTATCTGGGCAAGTCCAGACGGTTGGGTAAGATGTCATACCATGGAGTCTTCTTTAGAAAAGGTAGCATGTTATACTCAAATGGTCTGACGCTTTCCAAAGTTGTTTTTTAAATAACTATAATGATAGACTACCATATAAAGTAGTTTTTTTATGAAAATTGACCAATTAATTTTTGAAATATCTGAAACAATATAAAAATTATGACAACGTGCCCCGCTCTTCCCTATGTTTGAATTATTCTAGAAAAAAACATAAATAAGATCTATTCTCTAAAATACATAAAAAATTACAAAGCGTGTACACGAAATAAATGTGAAAGAATAAGCACGTCATTTTTTTTCAGTGGTTGTATTAAAATCTTTTTAATTGTTTAGTATTTTGTTTACATTGTGTTGTGGTTTCAAAAAAATATGTTAGTTTTTGGATTTAACTTGAAATTTTAAAAATGACAAAAGAAGAAGACGTAACAGAAAAAATTATGCACAAATATTTACAAAATTATGAAAAAATTATGCACAAATATTTACAAAATTCTAATAGTAGCTACACTTCGATAGCAAAATCGTTACAAATACATCCGAACACCGTTAGTCGTGTTATTCAACGTTTTTCTCAAACAAAATCGATCAAACGCAATTCTGGTGGTAAAAGAAAGGAAAGTTTTAAAGATATAACTAAAAAGATAAAACTAGTTAGAAAACTATTTAACAGTTTTAAGAATAACCCAAGCCTTTTACTAAGGGATCGCGCAAAAAAATGAGGATTTTCTCATAGTTTTGTTTCAAAAGTTAAAAACAAACATGATTTTCATTCTTTCAAAGCACAAAAAGTGCACAATCGTTCTGAAACTCAACAAAAAAGTGCAAGAACCCGCGGCAGAAAGTTGCATAACAATTTTATTTCTAAAAATTTCTGTATTATTGAAGACGATGAAACTTATATCAAGAACGATCATCAACAAATTCCTGGTGCTGTTTATTATATTGCCAAATATAGAGGAAAAGCAGATGAGAAATTTAAATACACAAAACATGACAAGTTCACTGAAAAAGCTTTGATTTGGCAAGCTATTTGCAGTTGTGGAAAAAAACCAGCACCTTATATTTCTCAGTACACACTTTCTGGTCAAATATATGTTAAAGAATGTTTACAAAAACGCCTTTTACGCCATTAAATCACATAATAACAGACCTGTGTTCTGACCTGATTTAGCTTCAATTCATTATTGTGTCACTAGCTATTGTAAACTTGCTATGGAATGGTATAAAAAGAGTAAAGTGAAATTTGTGCCTAAAACAGAAAATCCTCCAAACTTCACAGAATTATTGAAAAGTACTGAGCTATTATTAAAAGAAAAATGAAAAAAAACAAAAAAACTTTGCAGAAACATTAAAGATATAAAAATGTCATTTAAAAAAGCATCAAATAGTTTTGATTCTTATTCTGTGCGCAAGCTTATGGGTACCACTAAAGCAAAAGCTCAAAATTTTATTAGATTCCCACAAAAATAATTAATTTTTTTTTTTAATGTTTGATCTTCTTATATTATTGTATTAAAATTATTACTTGGTTCGAAATAAAAATTAAGGAGTACTTTTTTTTAGTTGTTTTTCTATTTTCACATTTATTTCGTGTACACGCTTTATTTAAACAAAAAAAAGCAGTTTTCAATTTAGCTATAACTTTCTTTTTAGATAGTATAAAATTTATGACTGATTTAAATTTATTAGAGAGTTTTGTCATTATTTACTTTTCAGGGAGGGCAATAAGAGCAATTTAATTTTATATAAAAATTTTATACTCTAATTAAACTAAAATTTAAAAAAATAGATACAAGTATCTCATATAACTCTTACTGTTGCTAGTAATTCAAAATGTTTTTTGTGTAAGCTAATTTTAAAGATATATGTTTAAAATGTGTAAGCCTTTATTAGACGGATCAGAGATTTTTACCTTAAAAAAAAAAAAGACATTCAAATTATTTTTTAATGTAAAAATATTACTCATGCAGAATTTGGTAAACATAAAAAAGTACAAGGGGCCGGTTTGTCATACGCCATGGAGGGGGCCAAAAAGGTCTTTTAAATAAAAATATTTTATTTAAAAGACCTTTTAAATAAAAATATTTTATTTAAAAGACCTTTTAAATAAAAATATTTTATTTAAAAGACCTTTTAAATAAAATATTTTTATTTAAAATTTAAAAAAAAAATAATAATATTTTCGAAAAAAAGTCCTAAGGAAGGGAGGTGGGGGGAGAGGGAAAGGGGAGTTCTACCCTAATGCCCGTCCCCCAACCTTACCCCTCATCCTAAAACCCGCTACTGGAAAGTACTTACTAAATTTGGATACTACTTTACTTTCAAGAAAAACAAAACAAACAACTTGGCATATAGGGGAAAGGCGCCTATGATGGCATACTTAACTTTGAAGCTTCATTATTCAGTATCCTGAAGACCAATGATAAAAGTTTTGATATGGATACATTCCTTGTTACATCTAGAACAATAATTACCCTGGGAGTTTTCATCAGTTTTATTTTTTTTTATAAGTTATTCTTATTGTAAAAAAAAGCACAAGTATGCCATCATAGGCAACCACTGCTCCTATGATGGCATAGGGGAGGATGGGGCTAGTTAGGATCGAGGGTAACTTAACGATTTCATTTAACTTTAGAGTCTTCCCTCGGAAAAGCCAGAAATTACTCGAAACCATCCTAATTTACCATTTCATGGTATTGTGTAGTCATGCTACACACAACTGCTACTACACTAATTTACCATTTCATGGTTGTGTGTAGTCATGCTACACACAAACTAAATGCACAAAACTTGAATATAAAATGCATGAAAATTTCATTTCTGCACAGTTAATAGTAAAATCACAATCTTAAATATATGAAGGAAATAAAACTACAACAGTACATCCCAAAATCGATTTTTGTTGATTATAAAAACAATACTTGTGCACAAGGGACGTTTTTTTACTAAAACTAATGTAAAGTCAGTATAGTCATGTAGGTCTAATCATTTTTTTACCAAAACCAATTTTAATGGAAATATGACCGGTATGCCATCATAGGCGCTATGCCATCATAGGCGACTTTCCCCTACTTTTTAATTAAACACTTAAAAGCCCTGGTTTCAGCCAATTTTTTCATAAACTTTGAACAAAACTAAAAACTGCCTTAAAAAACGGCATAACATTTAAACGATATTAAAAATCAAATTATTAATGGATATAAAATAGCTGTAAATCCTAGAAATGTATTAAATTACTCCCTGATTTTCTTTTTTACATAACTGCGTTAAGTACTTTAGTTTAGACTATTCTAAAATTGATCCTATTGCCCTCTGATCTTATTAGCCATTACGCTTTACTCCATTTATTACCCTATTTAACTTTGAAATTGTTTAAGTGGATCAAACAATTAAGATTTTTTGCTGATTTTAATGTGTGTTACAAATTATTGACAAAAGTTACATGTTCAATTTTTTTGTATGGTTACGTTTTATATATTGATCATTATAATGTTGCTAATTGTTGGCAATAGTCACAAATTGTATTTTTAAATGCTATTTAATATATAGCATAACATATAAATATTAACATATATTATATATGTTAACAATTTTTATAACAAGATGAGATAGTTTAAAACTAAATAAACAAATAATATTAAAACAAAATAATTTTCAATTGTGTTGAACATCAGAAATTACACAGTTGTTGTAAAATTTACAGCAACAATTTACTGTAAAATTGAACATGGGTCATTCCATGTCAAATCACCAAATGGTCTTTAGGGTACCACCTCAGACGGGGAGTGTTCCACCTCAGAATATACTCTATCTTATGACATACTTTTAGCCTTTTGAGCGTGAGACCTAAAAAATAGCGTAAGTTATGCTATATTGCAAAAAAATTAAAAATAAAACAATGCTGAAAGAAGTTTATGTACACATTAAAAATACAAGTACACTAGTTTTATTATCTCTGATTGAAATAACTTATAATACCGTCATAATCATTATTAGCAAGTTTGCAGTCACAATCGCTTCTACCTTACATGGATGGGGCACTAATTTGACAATTTTCTTCGTTAAATGGACAAAAACTGACATAGTTGTGCATCATTAGTTCTTTTTAAATTTATTTGCATGAACTTCTCATTAACATCTTGGTTTTTTAAATCTTACAAATCTCAAGCTCAAACTCTATTTACCTACAAAGTGTAATGGTAGTTAATGTTTGTTTTAAAGCTAACTATCGATTTGAGTTACAAGTAAATAATTGTATATGTATTTAGACGTATTTGTATAGAATATAAAGACATACTTGTAATTATCAAGAGAATTAGTTTTCATACAAGTTATGTTGAAGTCATGGCAATACTTATTACAGGCCTTCCCGTCGCGAATCCGTATTTTTGATTGGGGGCAGACAATGCTACGGAAAATATAAAAAAACGGCTGAAAAAATAAGCGAGCTACATTAATTTCAGTTAATTTATTAAATTTAAAAGGAACTGTTCCAATGCACTAAGTGTCTAATGCAGTGTTTATTAAATATCATAAAATTTTAATAAAACAAAAAAAAAATAATGAAAAACTACATTTTTCAGAATAATGAATGAATTTCATTTAAAAACGAAATCACAAAAGAAAAATAAACAACCTTAAAAATAATGCAAAAAAAGCTATTCAAATAATCATTAAATATTAGAAAATGTTATGAAAAATGTACATAGCAATATTTTTTAATGCTTTACAGATAATTTTAAAACCTTTAATGCAGGTTCCTTAGAGGACTTAGGTGAAATAAACAAACAATAATTTTCAAGAAATATGTTTGACAATATAACACCATGTTTCTTTAGCATGTTCAAGTTATAAATATCTGATATCATCATAAATATATTGCACAACGACTTTCTGCATGTCTTTTTTTTCTCAATTTCAAAAATAATGTAACAAAAAAAATCCCACTGGACACAGCAATCCAGAGGTAATCCACCTCTGTCCATAGTTTTTGTGTAGTCTCCATACAACTGAAAATAAAATGCAGTGTCAGTCAACAATTCATTTTCACTGACATCGTCTTTTCTTGTAACATAGCCTGCAATATAAAACAGAGCCATTTTTGTACTCAGGGACAAAGATGCTTCTAGTTCAGGCAATTGATTAATTATATCACAAGATTCTTTACTTCTAAAATAGTCACATTTTTGACATAAATGTTCAATATCAGTAGTGTAATCTGAAACATCAACTTTTAGTTCCAATAAAAGTTTAGCTTTTTCAATTTTTAATTTTTTGACAACATTTTGAACAGTTATAAAATATGTTCCGCCTGAACCTTGTCTAAACTTACTGAATGCTTTTTCAATATAATCTGTTGAGAACTATCCTAACATAACATGAATGAAATTGTTTTTTAACAAATATTTACACATCTCTACTAAGCCATAACAAGTATGCCAAATTGAAGTACTTGTATCTCTAGTTAAGGATTTTATTCTACACCCTTGTTTACCACTCATTTTAAGAGCCATATCTCCGAAATCAAGTAAATATTGCAAATTTATGTCAAGTTCTTCCGAAATAATTCTTTTACGAGAATCTAAAAATCGAGTATCATCGTAAATTTCTTTTACACTAACTATTTTCCAGAATTAAGTAACTTTTTCTAAAAAACAAATGGTCTCATTCATATTACAAGGGTAGATAACTTTTGAATAAGTTTTGAGAGCAGCTATAGTTTCATCACAAAACACTTTTAAACAGTGTGATACATTTTGTCTTTCAAAGGGTTTTGGATTTATAGCTACAAAATTTTGTCTAGATAGTTTAATTAGCTGATCTTTCTCAAAATCAAATAAACATTTAAGGTCACTCCATTTAGCAGTCATTTTTTGATTTTTTTCAAAATGCAATTCCTGTGTTTTTTCTGTTATCCAGTTATTTCTGATCAAAAAGTAGAAAAATCCCACATTTTGTTAACCAAGGTTTTTCTTCAACTCTCTCAAATAAATTAAAAAAAGCTTGATTTGCTTGATTTCCATCACAAATAACTGAAATAACTTTTACATTGCTAGACTTGATTGAATTAATAACATAGCATACTTGCTCAAACAAAAAAGAAGCATCCAAATGACAGACAGGTATCATTTTGCACAAAAAAGATGGTCCACCTTTTAAACATTCAACCATGATACCCAAAACAGTATTTGCTAACAACTTAGGATTATTTTCAGCTTTTCCAAATAGCGAACCACCATGGTAGAGAAGAAGAGACTTTACATAAACCTCATCTACCAATATTATACAATTTCTCTGATTCTCCTCTATATTTGAAAATAGAGTGCTGATAAAATAATTATCTGAAACATTCTTCGTCCTATTACATTCTTCGTCCTATCGTCCCGTTTTTACACTTGGAAGTTTAAAATCTTTTCTTAACTGATTGTATAGACTTCGAGATGTTGAAAAATAAGAATACGATCTGATGATTGTTTCTATATTATAAATTTTTTTACCTACTTCTGATGCATTCATAGATGCAATATGATCTTGTAATATCAATCTTTGATGATCAACTTCAATGTTGTTCAGATAGCGAATTGTTTCTTCCACTCTTGACCAACAATCAAGAGTGGTAATATGGTTTTTAGCATGGCTTACTATATAACAGGCCTTGCCAACGCGCGGCTTGCGTAAAAACTGGAGGCAAGATAGTTTTATGTTTGAAAAACTAACAAGCAGTTTAACAAAATAAATACGGGGGTGGTTTTTTTTGTAACAATAATAATTATAAAACATTAATAAATAATTATTATAACATTAACAAAGTAATTTTCATTTAAAATTTTGTTTAATAAAATTAATTTAAGTTGGATATATATATATATATATATATATATATATATATATATATATATATATATATATATATATATATATATATATATATATATGCATAAATTTAATATTTGCATAAAATTTACAATAACCAAACACCCGTAATCATTTTAACTAACTTCTAAATTAAAAAAAAGAGTTAGTTAAGAGGTGAAGGATTAAGCAAAGGATTTAATTTAGTATTTAAAAAATGGTTCGTCGATGTTGTGTAACAAATTGCAATGGCAATTATAATCCTCAGAATAGAGTTAAAACATTTAGACTTCCAAGAAACAGTGAAGAACGAAAACGTTAAATTGTTATAATACCAAGAGATAATGTTCCTGATACTATTAACACCGTAGTATGTAAAAGACATTGGCCAAAAAAAATTATTCAACTGTTACTGATTATGGAAAGCTGAGACCTCGTGATGCTCCGTCAGTATTTGGTTGTATAAAGCCAAGCTTAGTTCCTATTGTACCCATGCCACTTAGAAAAACATCAAAAAGTCTTAATAGTGTTCGCTGGCAAGAAGAGGACGAGTTAGCAATATTTAATTCACAAGAAAAATTAGAAAGTATTATTGTTTTATATGAAAAGTTAAAAACTAATGAATTTAATTTAGCTATTATTTATTATATATGCAATATAATAAATAATAGCTAAATTAAATTATATAGTAATGATATAATATATATTTAGCCTTCAGACTTTTTAAAGGAAAGTGCTATTGCTAGATTTCTTCTTTGCATATATAAAGATCTCACTTTTGAAGCATTTCATTGTGGAGTTAAAATTAGTGTTATGACTTTATTATCTAACCGAGTTTATATTATGAACAAATTCCTCATATCCAAGAAGCATTAAGATTTTTAAATTGTTGTGAAATAACACCGAAAAAAGAAGATGTATATCAACAAATTTTGTCAATAAATAAAACATGTATTGGGGAAAAAAAGTATCCAATTGAAACAATTGTGCGAGCATTTGAGTATTTTTCTCTTTCACGATCAGCCTACAATTGCATCAGAGAAGATTTTAAACTTCCAAGTTTATGTACTTTAGAAAGAATTACATTTAAATGTAAATCTTTAGATGATACCACCTATATCAGACAAATTTTTTCTAATCTTAGAGATGATAGACAAAAAACCTGCATTTAACTTCTTGATAAGGTTTATGTTAAACCAATGTTGCAGTATCATGGTGGCATAGTATTTGGTAAATCAGTAAACAAACCTCATCTGTTAGCAAACACAGTACTGAGCTTTTTGGTTGTAACATTGTTTAATGGACCAAAATTTCTTTACAAAATGTTACCAGTCCGAGAACTTGATGCTGAGTTTCTTTTTGAACAGACAACCCTGATTCTTGATGCAACTAAAAATAATGGGGGCAATGTTGTTGCTATTGTCTGTAATGGTAACAGAGTCAATCAGAAGTTTTATAACTTTTTTGAAAAAAAAGAAGCATGGTGTACTAAAGACAATATTTTTCTTTTATTTGATTATGTTCATTTATTAAAAAGTATACGTAATAACTGGATCACAGAAAAAACTCAAGAACTTGAATTTTATATTAATGGAGAAAAGAAAAATAGCACGGTGGGTTGATGTTATTAATTTGTACAAGCTTGAAACGAAAAACATTGAAAGACAAAAAGTTATCACTTATCTGCAAGTGTTTTGCGATGAAACATTGTCACATTAAAAAGTCATCCAGACCTGCATGAAAATGAAGAGACGACTATTTTCATCCCTAAAGTTGTTGAATTTTGGAAAATTTGTAATGTTCACAGTCCATATGCAGACATTTGTTTGAAAGATTCTAATCGAGCTGCTATTGCTTCTGCTAATGATGACAATTTAAGCAAACTTTCTGCAATTGGTGATTTTGCAGTACAAATGAAAAAAACAAAAAAAGGAAAAAGAGTCAAGTTACTAACAAGAGACACTGCTAATTGTTTAGCCAAGACCTGTTATGGTTTGGTTCAGTTGTCAAAATATCTTTTAGATACAACTCATCAGGCGTGTATTATTAGGCAACTTTACAACAGATCCATTAGAAAAGCTCTTTGGAAAATTAAGACAAGGCTCAGGAGGAACTTATTTTATTTCCGTTCAACAAGTTCTTGAAAAAATAACTATATACTGTACAAAGTTGCTATTAAAGTTTGAGAAAAGTTCAGATGTGTTAGCTAATCTAGGTTCAGATCACTCTTGTTCAAAATGTAAATTTTTACCAAGCGAGGGTATTTGCAACGTTATTGACCATTTACCTGCTCTTTGTGATTCATTGACTGTTGGTATTGAAATGTCATTAGTTTATATTGCTGGGTACATTATTTGTGAAGATGAAAATCCAGATGACACCTTTTATTTCTATGAAGTGTATGGAAATTTTGTAAAGGACATAAATCGAGGAGGTTTAACAATTCCTGGTGACAAAGTTTGTCAATGGGCAACTTACTGTTACATTCTTTTTTATGAAGTATATAATGACACTTGTCGGTCATCACTGTTTAACATCCTTATGATGCTATCAGAATTTTATTCATTAGGTATGCAAAGACATCATGGATTAACAATGAAAAATATTTTATTTAATAACTATTGTCGACTCTATTCACCTCGTTCCCACAAGGAGCCAAAGCAGAAGTTGATAAAACTCAGCACAAAGTAAAATGTTTGCAATGTTTTTAAAAAAAACTCTAAAATAGTGTTTAGTAAAATATCTAAAAAGCTTGTATTTACTTTTATTCTCTAAAGATTTTATCTCTTTTTTCTCAAAAATTTATTTTTAATACTTAAAAAACCCATTAATAAGTTTTGTCGTAAATGCTAATATTAAATTATAGCAAAATATAAATCTATGTATACTAAATTGTTCAAACATAATTAGTTTTAGGTACATTTAAGTTAATTTAAAATTTTTATAAATATTATTCGTTAGTTATATTACAATGTTAGTTATAAACAAAATTAAAAAAAGAAAGAATTATAAATTCATCTTTTCACTTTTTATAAGTTACTTTTAGTAGATATATCATACAAATATTATATTCATGTGAAAATCACCTAACTGAAAATGTAAACTACTGCAAAGTAATATTTTTAATCTTGCCTCCAGTTTTTTACGCAAGCCGCGCGTTGGCAAGGCCTGTTATATAGTAAGCCATGGTTTTTAGATAATGAAGAAATAAAGCAACGTACACCAGCATGAAAACTTTCAAATTTAAAATTGCTTGAGATATGAACAGCAAACATAGGTATATAGTTAACATAAAAGGAATTTGATTGGATGTGCAAAACTTCATTTATAACAAAAGTTATTACAGGACAAACAAATTTATGATTTTTAATATCTTCACATAAAGAAATGAACATAAACAAATCACTTTTTAAATATTGTGACAACTCATCAAGCTTTTCATTTCTGATAGAAGACAACACTTTAGTAGTGGACCTTGGTTTTAAAATTTGAGTTGGTATAACACTTGATGGAATATTAGGAAAAATTGAAGGAGGTTCAATTGGTCTATCTTTCCCATTGACACGAGCTTTTAAAAAATTTTCTGGAAAATGTCTTTCACAGACAACAGTATCTGGCTTATTTGGAAAATTACTTCTTGGAATTGAATTTAGACAACGGTTTTGTTCTTTTTCATTCGAGGGAAGCCTATAAACTAGTACTTTATTTTTAGTGTCGTAGTTTCCTCTACATCCAGGAATACAGCATTTTTTAACCATTTTGTGTCTATCAACTGCTCTCAAATCGAAACTATAAGACTAAACTTTACGTAACATTGTCCGCCCCCAGTCAAAAATATAGATTCGCGACGGAAAGGCCTTTAATAAGTATCGGCTTGGTTACATTGAAATCAGTAGGAAGTCCGCGGCATTTCTTTACGCAATAAAACACTTCACAAATTTCGTTTTTGGTAAAAAAATAAAAATTTTTAACCAATAATTGAATACTTACAACTAGAAGACTTAACAACAACAAAAAATTTTTTTTAATGTTAAACTTGCAAGGCTTTATTTGAAGGGTCACTAAAGTCAATCTTGCGTTTCTTAATTACTTATTCTTTTTGACCAATCGTCGAGCTTTAGTTTCTCAAGCACCTAGGATGTAATAGATGTTACTTAGCACCTTAGATGTAATATATGTTATTTAGCAACTTAGATGTACTTAGACATTAGCCATTAACTTTTGGGGTGTTGAATCTTGGGTGTTTGTATTTTTGCGTCAAAATGGTGGCGCTGTTAAACATGTTTCAAACTGCGTTCGATTTTCTGTATTATAAGTATTGCAACGTTTGATACTTTTGAGCAGGAGTGGTGTTATTGTTAAACTTTAATGTTGTAAATTGGAAAAATCAAACGTGAATATCTACAATTTAAAAAATTGAATGATTAACTAATTAAACTACTCAATTTAAGTAGGTTGAACCTTTTTAATTGTTGGTTGAACCCTTCAGTAACCCGTTGAATAAATTGTTTTTTTTTTTCAATCCAACTCGAATTGCATGTTGTAAACACGATGTATGGTCCCCTAGCCAACAATCTTTGTATGGAAGCGATGTTGATTTGTAAACTGCGGTGCCGTTGACACAGTTACCGACTCTGTAATTAACTTTTTCATCGTTACCATCCGATTTTAAAGAGCGTTTAGCATCATGCCTACAAATTATATATTTTTATTACGAAAATATCAATAGCACTTTGTTAGTTTCTACTATAAGTTGCACTAGTATTTCAGGTTGTTTGCATTTTACTTGGGTTTTACGAAAATATAAGTCATTATGGCGTTTTACGAATGTAGAAGTCATTTTTTTTTATAGGTACCAAAAATCTTTTATAATTACTTTTTTAATTTTTTAATGATAGTTATTAATGTCACTAATTAAATGTAATTAGTATATATTATTATACAAACTAATTAAATGTAATTATTTATTACTATAAATTATAACTACAGTATTAATTGTTATAAAACAATTTTTTTGTTTACTTTTACCATAACTTACTGTTTTAGTAATATTAAAAAGTTTCGATTTTCTAAATTCTTTATTCTATAAATACTCTTCCTAAAAGAAATGTGTAATGTATTTAGCCATAAGAAATGTGTATGTATTTAGCCATAAAAAACTGTTTTACAAAATTAGACTTTTACAAATTGTATATACACGGCTGGGGCAAGAAGAAGACAAATTCAGTCTTATCGCCAAGCCCCTTCAAAACAAGAATATAAATAACAAGAAAAAAAGTATTACCGTTATCACAATGTAATATATGCATAAAATACATCTATAAATGCAAATATAAAAAATACTTTTTATATATAATTTTATTTTTTTTCAAACTTTTATTTATTAAGATTTTGAATTTAAAAATAAATAAAAATGAGATAAAACATGAACATCAAAGAAAGGTAAAGATTCAGGTTAAAATCAAAAATAAATATGATCAAAAATAAAGTAAATAACAAGTTAATAAAACGAGTGATTACTCTTATTTAAAAATTTCAGAAGAAGTATAGTTCGTTGTCAACTATCAAAAGTTTATTTTTTACTTTATTTTTAAATTGATCAAGGGAAGGAATTTTTTTTAACTCATTATCCAATAACGTGTTCCATAATTTAGGTCCTCTGATTGCCATCGAGAACTTAGTAGCATAATAATATGCTTCTGGTTGAATATAATTGTTATTTGAATATCTTGTTGGGCATAAATGATTTATTTTTTCAAAAATTGAGTTAAATAAAATGGGTGCCATTTTATTATCTACTTTGAACATAAATATAAGAACATGATATAAAGTTGAAATACGTTGAGTATTTTGAATTTATTAAAAAGAAATTTAGTAACAGTAAAATTAGAGTAAACAAATCGATAATGATAACAAATCGAAAACATTGTTTTGAATACTAAAAATGTGAATAAAAAAAACGCATACTTTGGTAACGTATCTTGACACAACCGATGAGATCCAGAAAGTATACTCTTCTATTGCAGCTTGTCTTTCAAATAAATTGTCAAATTCACTAAACACTAATTAAAAAAAATTTTTAAATTAAATGTTAAATGAGATAAAAAGTGATTATAAGTTAATCTTAAGTGAAATCAGCTAACACACGCACATTTTTTTCAAGAAACAAATACAAAATATTTACAAATATCGTCGCTTTTTATTGTTCGAATATCAGCAATCATTTGGGAAAGATGTTCGTTGTTGTGGAGAACAGTTTTTGAAGCTTGCGCCAGACGAGAAAGAGATGTCTGACGAAGTAAAGATTGTGTAAAAATATTTGCAACTAAAAATAAACATTTGTAATTACTGGACATTTTTAATAAATCAAACTTTTAAAAAAATAGTTTTAAGTGGATCACAATTGCGCCTAACTCTGTTCTAGACATCCAACATTACTGTATGCGCCTATCGTCACAGTAGGTACAAAACGCTACTGACATAAAGCATGCAATAATTAAAACGATGTGCTAACAGTATTAAGCAAACATTGTTTTTTTTAATTATTTTTCAATAAATGCACGCTGAATTAAACTTCATATGATCGTTATGTATTTAACAATAAAGAAAATGATTGCTAACTACCTGTACTTTGAAACAAAATTGAATTCTTCTAATAAATTAACATTAGATTTAAATACTCAAACAAGTTTGCAAAAAAATAACAAAGTAATCTTTGTTAGAAGCGAATTGCTTTGTATATTGCAGGTATTTTCACTAAACTATTTGTTTAAGAGACTTTTATGGTTTTCAGTTTAATAAATTAATTTTTACATCTAGAATTTATATTCTGTTAATGACGTAATAAAAAGAAAACTTTGAAAATGTAGCAACTTGAAATGATTTCCTCAGGAAATCATTTCCTAAGGAAATCATTTAATTTATACACGCCTCTACTTAGAATGTATTTTGCGTTAGTAAAAACATTGCAATTGTTTCATATTAGAAACTAGGTCTTTCTATTACATGGCTTTAACTGACACGAGAATATAAATAATAACTAAAGATCAAAATATTTAAACAAAATTCATCTTTACCAGATATTTTTTTAATTTGCAGATCGTGAGGGAGATGGTACAACGCCATTTCTAAATATATTGGTAGTTGTTTTGCAAAATGTTGTATCGCTTGACTGAGACTGGATGGTAATGGCTGCAAACTTGTTGGAATTAATACACTGCTTATTGCCTTAAAAACAATTATTCTATTACCTTTTTACAATATTATTTTAAATTGTTATTAAAAGTAAAAAAAATAAATAAAAAAAGCATAATTAAATGAAAACCTTGTAAAGAATGACATCACAGCATTTGATCAATTCAATCACATTTTTATTAGATAGAACAACAGCAATATGTGGCGGCATTCCGTGCCAAAAATGAATCAAAAAATTCTGTACCTAAACCAATAAAACAATTTTTACTAGATGTAAAAAGAGGTAGATCAAGTAAATGTATTCACTTGAGCTACATTGATCTGATTACGTGATTTACTTTTTTTTTTGTAGATCACGTGATGACTGACTATCTAGTAAGTGGGCCAAAAGTAACTTTAAATAGCAACTTTATTTTAAATGTTGAAATATTTTAGAATTTTGTAACACATTTGTGTTACAAAATTCTAAATATTTCCCCTATATACAAAAAAATGGTCCTTAATTTCTGAGATATTTTAATAAATAAACCAACCAAAAATACTTTTTGATTGACAAATTAATAACAACTGATAACTACCGAATCTTTTACAAAAGAATTAAAGTTTTTTGATCACTTGTTTCTTTTTCCATTAATATTGATTTAAAACTACCAAAATATAAAAAAAGTTTTGGTTACATAAAAATTTCTTCATTAAGAATAATCGACTCTTCTTCGTTTAAAAAACATTTTAAATGATGCTAACCTGCCTTACAACACATTTTCTAAACTTTCTTTGAAATATATTCAAAGCAATATAGTGTTTGGTTATTGTCAACTTTAAAAAAAAAAAATCTGAAAATTCACAATGCTGTTATTAACCTAATATTTTAATAGATCAAAATACCTGATAGTATTTTAATGGCTCCTCACATGAGCTTATTGGGAAAAAAATTCCCCATAATGCACATATAGAACTGAATATCACTGACATAGTGTCTTTATTAACTGAAAGAATTGTTTTTCCTGTTCACTTGTAACATAACATTTTATCTTTTGAGACGGTACTAATCATTGTTGCTTTTTTTAAATAGAACATGAAATTCATTAAAAAAAGTGTTTTGAGAATGCTCCAATATCTTACATCTTAATAGTGCACCAGTAACCAATCATTGCTTAGAGAACTTGGAGTGCTAAATGTTTAAATCTGAATTCTTAATAACATTTGGTAAGACCACATTTGTGTAACTTATTTCTTCATAATAATACAAAAAACTTGAAACAAAGATTTAAATGTACTATTTTAAACAGTTCATTATTACATACCTAAATTCCGCTTTATTTTTAAAACTATAATTTCTTTCTTACCATCACCGACAACCACACATTGAAATTTTATTTTCAATGGCATTGTAGTATAGTTTGTAAAAGTTGTTAATTAATTTTATTACAAAATGTCGAAAAAAAAAAATTTTTTTATTGATTCTTATAAAATATGTAAATGACATCAATGGAGCTAGGTAAATGGAACAGGTAGAAGACTTTTGCCTTTAGTACAAAAGTATTGGAACCCACAAGTATTGGAACTTATTTCATTAAGTTTCAATAACTAAATAATAATTTTCAATATTTCAAATGCTCTTGATTTTAATTGTTTCGTAAAAAATAGTTTAACTGTTGAATCCTGTTGATCTACTCAAATTTAATTTTTTTTTTTTTTAAGTATTTTTTAAGATCCTTCCAAACATAAAAAAGTTTTAAAATCTTTCATCAGGTTCCGAACATAAAAAAGTTTTAAAATCTTTCATCAGGTTCCAAACATAAAAAAGTTTTAAAATCTTTCATCAGGTTCTTTTGTTTTATTATTGCTGCTTTTACTACTTTTGGCTGTTCAAAAAAAAATGATTGGTGGGCTGTTCAAAAGAAACTTGATTGGTGGGCTGTTCAAAAAAAAATTGATTGGTGGGCTGTTCAAAAGAAAATTGATTGGTGGGCTGTTCAAAATAAAATTGATTGGTGGGCTGTTCAAAAAAAAATTGATTGGTGGGCTGTTCAAAAGAAAATTGATTGGTGGGCTGTTCAAAAAAAAATTGATTGATCAGCTGTTCAAAAGAAAATTGATTGGGCAGTTGTTCAAAAAATATTGATTGGCCAGCTGTTCAAAATAAAATTGATTGGTTGCTGTTCAAAAGAAAATTGATTGGAAGGGTTATAGATAGTTGGGTTTTAAATTTAAAGGACCAAAATATAAAATTGAAAACCAATAAAATATCATGAAAGAAATTTTTAAAAATAATAAATGGGATCAGTTGTTTTAAAAAATAAAGATCGCTTATTGAAACAGCTGATGACTATTTATGAATGTTTAGAACTTTTCAGAATAATTTGTTGATTTTGAATTTTGTATTTTAGCTCTTTAAAGACAGAACCTTAACTATCAACTTTTTTTTTTTTGTTGTGTCTTAATTAGATTTAAAAGGCTTTCAATATCCCCCTAGAGTTCCACTTTAACAAACTCTAAAAGTAGTTTTTTAATGTTTTTTATTTAATTCATTATGATATTTGCAATTTTGAAGATATTTGCTATTTTTCTTTTAATTAAATTCAAAAAAAGTTTGATATGTTTGACTTAAACCCCAAATAAGGCAATTAAGTACTGTCAATTAAGAACTTCTGTCAATTAAAAAACTTAAAATTTAAACAGTATCAAAACTTGAAAAAGTTTTTATATAAAAAGTTGAACTAAACAAAAAACAAGAAGTAAAAAATAATAAAAAAATAAGCAAATATTATGAGTATAACATAATTACACTCAACTTCAAAGTTTCAATACAATAACTTTTAATTACTCTTCACAAAACAGTAAAAAACAAAACAAAAAAAACAACAACAAAAAACACTTCTATCTAGAAAAGTAAAATCTCCTTGGACATGATTTAAACTTAAACAATCTTACTTTAAAAAAACACATTTAAGCCTAAAATAGGCTTTTGATTAATAAGGTTATTTTAAATAGCTTAATTTAATTTAAACAAAACATGATTAAAATTTACACTAATTGTGTTTTATACTAAAATAAAGAAGTTCCATTACAGCTTTTAACTTTTCACTTTTTATGAGGAAAATAGAGGCTAACTTGCGAGACTTTTCTTCAAAAAAATCAACGTCTTCCTTTGATAAAAACGAAAACAAAACAAAACAAAAAAAAGAATAGGAAATAGATGGCTATGACTTAACTTGTGTTTCAAAAATTTATTGAAAGGAAAAAAAAAAATTTTTTTAAATAAAAATTGGCATCGCAAACCTAATTACAAATTTACAAACTTCCATAGAGACTTATTTCCATAGAGTCTTCCTTAATAGCTCAAAATAGAGAAGACTATGGAAGAAACTGTAGTGGATTGTATTTGCTTATTCAATTTCCTTTTCAATAACTAAAAAATATTTTACCTCTGCAAAATTAGCTCTGAATATTGTATCCAGAATTCTTTGACAGTGAGCTCTGTACATGATCAGAAGAGTTTTTACCTATAATTTGATTGATTGTTTTAACTTTATTTTACTGTATTACTATATTAATTTTACTGACTTTAAATAAAGTCTATAACTCTATAGCAGTAAAAAATTATAGTCAAGATGATCATTATAAATACTAAACAAAGTTTAAAACTGAGATAAGGAAATTTATATTTACTTCAGATATAATTTTATAACTTAACAACAATTACAACTTTATTAATATCATTTACAGTTTTAGTAATAATAAAGTATGCAACTATTCAATGTAAGTATTAATCAATTTTGAAAGTTACCTTATCAAGAGTGGAATCGTCTTCAACAATAACTGAATCAAAAGATGGAAGTGGTGGTAACAAAGCTCCATTGGATAATAAAAGATTTTCATGGTCTCTTGATGGTTCAATTATGTCAGACTTTGAATCCTGTTAGTATAAAATAAAAATATTGTGAAATAATGTGTATTCTAAATGGTTTTGACAGACTTGGCTGCATTAAAAAGAAATGTTGATCATAGTACCTTTTTAGCAACAAAAAAATAATACCAGAATAAAATAATGTGGTATTAAAGTGTTTATATTTATAATGTATTAGTAACATATTTATAACTCATTAATAACTTAAATATAAATCTGCTAAATCTTATAAATAAAAACTGCTTGTAAAAAGACTTCAAGTACAAGTAAAAGAGTAAAAAATGAAAGTAAAAGTGACTATCAAATAAAAATAAAAAAGAATTTAAGACAAAAAAGTGTTATTAGTAATATTACATTAATGTTATAAAAATATAGTTGAAAAATTAACTTGTGTTTTTTAACTAAGCAAATAAATAATTAAATATAATTTTTATAAATAATTATTTTTATAATATTATTTTAATCATTATGAATTATTTCATAATTATGAAAATGATCTTCAATGGTGGAGAATTCAAATAGAAAGTTGTACATTAAATGACAATCATTACAGTCAATCCACTCCTTTCATTTTTGCCTAATTTAATACAGTTTTTAGAGTTAAAATTTAGAACTATACAGTATTTAGTTTAATGACAGTTTACTAACAGTGTTTACATTAATGAACCTTTTCTCTATAATAAATTTCTGTATTCCCTCCACCGTGTAAGTATAAGACTTTTCTAGTCACATTCTTGTTAATATTTAGTTAACATTAACAAGCATATGTGATAGCGGTTGTAATTAAAAACAATTTTTATAATAATTAGAATAAGCATTATTATTTTTAATAATAATGTTTATTCTAATAAATATAATAATAAATATTTTTAAAAAATTACATTTTTTTTTTGATGTTTCCGTTAGAGTAGACTGAACCTTCAAATGATTGAATGAAATAGTTTGGTCATAATATACAGATGTTTTTTTAACGCATATTCCAAAATAATGATACTTCGATTTTCCGCGTGTACCCAATCGTCGTGTTTTTAACTCAGGAAATGTACTTCTGATTATCTATAATATAACTTTATAACTTTCTATAATGTATAACTAGTAATAACATCATTATCAAAACCTGTTATATTTATATTGTAATACTATTATTAATAATATAATAATATAATTATACCAGGTTATATAAAATTTTAAATGATTATTATTCATTGTATAATTATAAACTTTTTAAAACAATAATAATAATAATAATAATAAAAATAATGATAATAGTAATAATAATAATAATAATATATATATATATATATATATATTTATATATATATATATATATATATATATACATATATATATATATATATATATATATATATATATATATATATATATATATATATATATATATATATATATATATATAATATATATATGTATGTATGTATGTGTATATATATGAGAGAGAGATTGAGAAAAAGATACCTTTCCAAAACTAGCTGCATTAACTGGTGTGACATTAGTACTGTTACAAAAGTCTAAATAATGATTGTAAAGAGCTATACGTGGTAAAGATACCCCCTCTAACATTTCATAGTTTTCATGCAGCCTTAAATAACAAAAAGTTAAAACTTATGACACTTTGATATAAACTATAACACCTATATATCTAAATGTATGTATATATATATATATATATATATATATATATATATATATATATATATATATATATATAATATATATATATATATATATATATATATATATATATTATTCATATATTTGGATATATGATTAATTCATATATATATATATACATATGTATATATATATATATATATATATATATATATATATATATATATATATATATATATATATATATATATATATATATATATATATATATATATATATATATATATTAATAGACATAAAAAAAGTATGTATAAAGGTATACCACTGTGTAGTGACCGGTGATTGCAGTTTACTAAATGTAAAATTTTTGCATGGATTTTCCATTCTACTGTTTTAATCTATTTAATAAACGAAAATCTATAAATAAAAATTAAATAAATTATTTAGCCATAAATCCTTATCAGGAAAATATCCATCAAGTCTAGAGCAATACATAATAATAATTTTAAAAAAACTTAGCGCGAACAGAATTTTGTTTTGATTTGGGTTTTAAATTCTCTCAGGTATCTAAAATATATATAAATATAGTACTTTTGCTGTAATGGAAGAACCCTTTCTTTGCAGGCAAAAAGTAATGAGTACAATCCCTACATTTCCTAGTATTATCTCTTCACACAGCAACCTTATTTGTCACAGTTGTTTGGCAATTAACATTTATTGTGTGCAAATACATCTTACATAAATTCAAACGGGCAGTTTTTTCACTAGCTTCAAAAATGAAGCAACTAGAAGTTTTTTAAATTTTAAATAAAGTTTAAATAAAGTTTTTTATACGATACCTAAAAATTTTAAAATGATTGATAAATATTCTTTATTAACTTATTATTTTATTAATAATTTAATTTTAATAATGATTTTAATATGAATAATTTTTTAAATGATTAAAAAATAATAATTTTTAGACTGTTTTTTCAAAGTTTAAAATTTGAAACAACCTTCTTTAAGTTAATAATTTGAAATGTAATAATTGTAACAATAAAATCTAAGTTATAATACTTAACAATTTTGTCATTTTTTGAAATGAAGATATGAATGTACAAGTTTCATAATATTTCATTCAAATTTATTCAACAATGGTGCACTTCAAGTTTAAACCCATCTATTTGCCATATTTATGAACTAACAAATAAAAAAATGAAATCAAGCAAAAATTTAAATAATTGTCAAAAATCTATTGAATATTATTAAGTATTTTTGAATATTAATAAATTGAATATTATAACATGAAACTTTGAAGGAAATCAAAAGTTTTATTAGATCTTGTTAAAGATCATATAAAAGTTGTAATATTTACTTTTGATTGAAGAGAATGCACCATTAGATAAACATTAAAAGATCCAAAAGTTTATCATCAAAAGTTTCATCATTTATCAATGATAAAGAGAAGCTGGTAAATGTGGTATCACCATATCCATAAATTAAAAAACATAAACGGAAAGAAACTGTAGAAAAAAATATATGGAAAGAAACTCTAAAAAAACAAACAAATTAAGAGTTTTATGTATTGCAATTGTTAGCAATACAACACTCATAAAAAAAATTTGAATTATTTGACCTTTGAGTTCCTACAGTTAATTTATAAAAAAAATACTATAGATTATATTACTAAATGAATAATAGATAAACTAATATTCATTTAGATAGCTACAACAATTAAACAGAAGCCCAAGCGTTACCACAAAAATCTGTTTTATTTGAAGTTTTTTTGAAGCCAAATTGTTGGGTACAAAATTTTATTAAAAGTAAATATTGTATTAAAAGTTAAACTGCAATAATGTTTTGAAGAATGTATTGACTTTTTCTAAATAAACACTGTTGCCTGCTGGTCAGGATGGAAGTTTTAAAAAAGCAATTGAGAAGCAAAGAAAATAATTGGAGTAAATGAAACAAATTGAATTCACACAAAGAAAAGCAACTTTGATAACAATGACCATCTTATTCAATTATTTTCACATCATTTATTCAATTATTTTTTATTTACAGCAGGTTACACATACAGCATAACAAGGAACTTATTTTTTTATGTGCATTGCAATTAATTCAATGAGCAAAAGATTTGAAAAAATAAATTTTATTTAGGAATGTTCTAAATATTATGCAATGTTTAGTAAAATCAATGTAATCAAAATAATAATTATTTTTTTGAATTTAAACTTATTATTACCAGAAATAAATTTAAGTGAGCTCACCTAAGAATATTGTTAACTTTATTTTGAAAAACGGAAACATTTTATCAATTGCTTTCATGTGATGAATGTGTTCAAAATTATTTTACCTTATGTCCTGGATTACCTTATGTCCTGGATTTTCGATCACTTATTGGTTTAATTGATTTTGACATTTTTGAATAGATTTCTGACTAATTTCAATCAATGTTCATTTTGAAATCACTTTAGCCTGTTGATGACTAATACTTTTTAATTAAATGAAATTAACCTTTTTTTTTTTGAAAATGCATATTTTAATAATAAAAAAAAAACCATACCTTACCTGTAGACTACCAGAAAGATGATCAAATGAATGTAAATTGCTTTTTGAGAGAACATTATCTCTTTAATTATAGACATTATTCTCTTTAATTTTTTAAAACTTGGTAACTTAAAATGAAGATTTAACTGATGCAGAACTTTGTAAGATATGTTTCAACATTTATACGCTTGTTTATTTTCTCTCGTCACTTCACTTTTATCAGGAGATCAAATTTTTCAATTAAATATGAATAAATACATGTAGCACAAAATAAAATTTTATATAACACAAATGTGTAAATGTTTTGCAAAACTTGCAGATGCATAAAACTGTCTGAAATATTGGCTTTATCAATAGACTCAGCATAAACAAAAAAAAACTGTCCATTATTTTATTACTCTTGTCTGTATAATTTTATCAACTAAAGTAACAGGGGGTATTAGGCCCCATGGGGCATTAAGCCCCGTTTCCTCTGTTCATATAATAGAAATGGCTGGTGTTATTGTTTTAAGAGAGAGGGGCATTAAAATCTGCATGATAGAGACTGACTAACAAGTAAGGATATTTTTCATAACCATTCTAAGGTTTTTTACCAACAGCATTGATTTTTAATTAGAATTTATAGATGAGTGGTTTTTCCATCTAGTTTCCAGTTTCCTTCAAACTTGATAAAAAATGTGCTCATTTGTTTTGACTTAAAAAATTATTGAAACACAATTATTCTACTTTGAAATTTTTATATTTTCCACACAAATACAAGTACATATAAACTAAGTTTTTAACTATCTGTGTATGTTATCAACGAGCTAAAATATTTGTAGAGAAAATGAAGGTAGAAATCTTAGCAAAGTAAAATGGCAGTTGGATGAATGAGACTCTTCATAAATAGCTCTAAAATTCACTTTAAAACTAAATTTCTATTTAGGATTTTAAATGGATAGTATTTCTAAGAAAAATATGGTTCTATTGAGTAATAATTAGTTTAATTAGTTTATAAAAATAAATGTTTCAATTATCAGGGGGCTTAATTCCCCCTGTAAATCTCAACTGTTTAAAAAGATGATTAAAACAATCAAATAACATTGATCAGATAAAATAAAATTAATGTTTTAATTTTATAAATAATTACACAGATATAGTTTAAATTGAAAAGAAAAGTTATTTATTTTTAGAAATAGTTTAATTTTTTCTTTAAATATAGCTTTGATAATGGAGCTTATTGCCCCCTTTATTTAGCAGAATGGTTCGGACATACAAAAAGAATAAGAAAGGAGGAGGGAAAATCAATGCAACTAGCCAGACAATGACAGATGCCTACAATTCTGTCATATGTAAGCAGTTGTCTGCTAACTAAGAATCCAAGCACTATTAAAAGTACTTTCCAGCACTAGTGCTCACAATGGTTTTGCCTCAACAACACTGCTATGTGTATTGGTGTCAACATCATAATCATCTGCAACACCATCAATAGAATCATCATTTATATCTTCAGCAACTGCAGAAAGACCACAGACACTATTGTCTACTTCATTTTCAGAAAAGTCATTTAATGAAGATTTTTATCTCAAAAAACTGCAGCCCAGATTTGCAAAAACTTCTGGGGATGCTAGGTTGGTTAGAACCATCAGGTTTCCATACATAGAAAGTCTAACATGTGATCAATGTTTAAAGCGACTGAGAGAAGAAGCAGCAAAAAAAGATAATGCTCCATGAAAAAAGACCACAACAAAAAGAAGAAATCTTCAAGTCTGAGATGATAGGAACAGTGATGGAGATGACAACATTATGTCTAAAGTGTGGTATTCACAGAGGACAAGGAGAAGTGACTTATGATGTTTGGTAAATGCACATAAATTCCAGCTTTTTTTTCACTTTATGACTGTAAGTTTTGATGTAATTTTGCTGGATAAAGCTTTTGTACATATAAAAATATGTATTTTTTATAACTAAAAAGTAGTTCCAGTTTGAATTTAATATTTATTTACTTATTTCAAATAGAGAAAAGAAAAGTTATTGAAAATATGGGGCTTAATGACCCCTGTTACCCTAATGTAGTAAAGACTTTATGACCAGTGAACTAAACTGAAATTAGAAAAGCCATTTCTTTTCGTTTAATTTGTCACATAACTGTATATGCAGCGTTATGTGCATATTTTTGGAGAGTGGGTTGGCTCTGTATGCGTGTATATTATTCATCTTTTACTTCGATAACAACTGGATACATGTTTCTTTAACCTTCTAGAAGGTCAAATGAATTTAATGTCAAGGTAGATAGAACTCTATTTACCTTGACTTTGAATTCATTTGGATTGTTCGTATGAAATTATCACTTTCTTATGTTTACCAGATTTCTTAGCTTTCGCTTTAATTAACCATATATTTTTCTATATGTACAATAAAACAACAATATTGATAATAACTTTTGGTCCCGGTGCCATGTTAATATTTTACTCCGTTAAAATTTTACTTTACTGTAAATTTTTAACGTTGTAATTTTACTGCGCAGTAAATTTTTAACGTTGTAATTTTACTGCGCAGTAAAATTTAACTGCGCAGTAAAATTTACTGCGCTTGTTATTTTTTTACTGTCATCAAGTAAAGAAGAAATGTTAAAGTTTGTGGGAGGGGCGGGTAAACATATGCATTTTTTTTATAAGTAAGTGTACTTCAATTTATCTTCCTATGAAACTTTTATTATTTAATGCATACATTAAATAATAGTTTACTTTTAATTCACTTTTTTATGCAAAGTTATGCATTTTCCCTTATTCTTAAGATTAATAATTATTATTCATTTTTTTATTCTTAGCATTAATAATTAGCATTTATAATTAGCCTTAATAATTAATATAATAATATAATAATAGCCTTAATAATTAATATAATAGCCTTAATAGCATTAATAATTAGCCTTATTCTTAGCATTAATAATTAGCATTAGATTTTAATTCACTTTTTTATGCAAAGTTATGCATTTTCCTTTATTCTTAGCATTAGAAAATTTTACATTTGGGAACATATATCAAATAAATTTTCTAATAACTGAAGGCCATAATTTATTGACGTATATATCTGACGAATGGGTTCAGATATACTTCCAATAGGACTGTAAATACTTCTAAAATAATATGAAAAACAAGTGGAACCAACAACATTTTATTTCAGTGCAAACTTTTCTCACTTTAAAGTTTTTAGTGACAAAACAACATTAAAATGATTATTGTTTTTTATTTTCTAAAAGAATAGTATGAGATTTTAGTTGGTCAAGTTTAGTGGAAGCTGGATATTTTAGCCATATCTATTCCACCGCTATATCAATTCCAATAAGATTTGCAGTACCAAGAATCTCTACATCTGTAGCCCATATGCCATCTACGGATATACCACTTTTGTGAGATAACTTTCCACGTCATCACCTAAATATCCTGATAAAAGACTGGAGCAAGGTTCTGTAATCAAGTGTTTCACAACCAGATCGCGAGCAAATACATGTTGACATTCAGTACCTGGCAGCAAAAACGAAATTGCTCGGAAAAAAAAATTTCCATCAGCTTTACATACATGCATTTTCAAAGGTACATCAGTTTCTTATGCATTAATAAGATCTGGCGTAACAAGTATTTTGAGAGCAAGTTTTTCAGCAATTTTCTGTCGAATATCTTTGGAGGGATGTTCCATTAGGTTGAGGTGGTGTTAAAATTAATTTTTATCACCACATTCTGAAGATAATTCAGACATTACTTTCCTTTTCAATAAATGGTTTAAGATGATGTAGAGAGTATTTTTTTTTTGCAATGTGTTATTCCCTTTATCGTTACTCAATAAGCATGTAGAATTTGATAAAATATCAAGAATCTCATATGGATCCAGCAACGAGAAAGTCATTTTTGCACCTTTCCTATCATCTCGTTTAAGATTTCTTAAAAGTTTTTGACCAACACAATACTTTGATGCTGTTGCATGCTTTCTGTCATAGTCAATTTTTTGTTTCTTTGTGAACAAACAATATTGTTCATAGCTTTTTCTTCAATTCCTCTTTTCATTTCTAAAGCTTTTTGTAAAACCTCTTTATCATATACAGGATTATATTCATCATCATTGAGTTTATCTATGTATTTTACATCGATTGGAAGGCAGGATTGTTGGTTGTAAATAAGGAAAAATGGTGAGTACCCCATTGAATCTAACACGTAGAGCAAAAAGGATTCCATCTAAAACTAACACCCAATTTTGAACATTTTCATTTAAGATCTTAATAATTGCTTTTTTAGTTGTTTGATTCTGTTTTTCTACAAGGCCATTGACTTGTGGATCGTAAGCCAAGGTAACATGCTGCTGAGTACCTGTCATGTCATGTAATGCAATGGATACAGAGTTTACAAACTCCGGACCTCGGTCATTGATTTGTATTTTAAAACAACCATATCTGCATATAATCCTATAGAGAAAGGATGCTACTGATACTGCTATTTTGTTGCTTAGAGGTTCAGCTTCAGTCCATTTAGAAAAATGATCAATAAGAACAATCACAAATTTGAATCCATTCGATTCAGGTAATTGAATTAAATCCACACCAACTTGCTTCACTACTTGTTGTTCCACTTTAACAGGTTTTAAAGCAGGAGAGACTTTAAGATTTCTGTTGAAGGTTTTCTGACATCGCTCACATTGATTTATATGCTTTGTGATATCCCCCACTATTAAATGCCAAAAAATCTTGAAGATATTTTCTTTCTAACATCATTAATGCCAAGGTGACTGGCTAATGCAACAGCTTTCTCTGAAGTTCCTAGACCCTCATGAACTTCTTTAACTATGTTTAGTTGCTCTTCTCGATCTGTTACCACAATCACCTAAGAGAAAAAAAAGTTTGTTTGTAGACATTTAAATAAAAACAATAATTAGAACCAAAAAGTGTTTTTAATTGTTAAATTTTTTTTTTGAAACTTTGAATTAGTTAAAAAGTTTTTCTCACCATGTCAATATTTTTTTTGCAATACATCAACTTGTTGTCTATAACTGCAAAATTTTAAAATTGCCTTTTAAAGTTTGCCTTCTTTCCTCTCTCGTTTACATCTTCAGGAAACTTTTTGCCATTCAAATATTTCCTGATATCACAAAAGTTAATATTTTTGTAAATCTTGAAAACGCCGAAAAAATAAACGCTAAAAACCGTATATTAAAAAAGTCAGTAAAATAATAACGATAGCAGTAAAATTCCAACGTTGAAATTTTACTGCGCAGTAAAATTTTAACGGCAGTAAATTAAAAACGTTACACCGGGTAATTAAAACGTTTAAAACTTGTACACGCTGACGAATTTCGCAGCGGCTTTGCAAGGATGATATGAATAAAACAGGCCCGTAGGAACAAAAATGAGACGACTGAATAAGCACTTATGCCAATTCATACTTATGCCAATTTTACAAAATTGTTCGGCGCATTATGTCAATTCGCACTTATGCCAGTTCACACTTATGCCAGTTTTTACAACGCTTCGCACTTATGCCAGTTCGCACTTATGCCAATTCGTGCTTATTCAGCCTCCCGACAAAAAATATATTGGGAGAGGTGGAGGGGGCAATAGTTCTGGGTAGGTCAAATAGTAGTAGGTTAAAGTTTTTTGTCAAAGGAACTGCCGAAAATACGGATAACAAATTAGATCCTTTCTATCCTTTTTTTTCTTTTACTTCCTAATTTGTGATTATTTGTTTTTTTCTAAAAACTAACTTCAAAGTTATTGATTTGAAAATTGTTGGGGTGGGGGACAAATCCCCTTGCTGGTCCCTCCCCTCACTCCCTCTGTTTAACACGGGCCTGTAAAAGGTTAATTTTAAATTTAAATTGATTTATTTAAACACTAAAATACAGATAAAATACAGAAATACAGAAAAAACAAACCATGTCGTTACACTAACTTCTTTTTTATTTTTGCCTTTTTGTGTGTGTGTTTTTTATAAGGTGCTCAAGAAGTCCTTACAGTCTTATCAATAGTCAGTTTTTATGAACGTCCTTATCATAGAAGGGTGATACTTAGATTCTGCGTTGTTTTTAGCTAGTTTGTAAATATGTTTCTTTTTCTTAATTTCAAATTTAATTTTTTGATAAGAGGTGCATCTTGTAATTTATTTTCGACGTGGCATATAGTTCTTGCTGATTTTTTTTTTTTCATATAGTGTCAAATTTATGAAGTAGCAAGTTAGCTGGTTCATTGAGGGCACTGGTTCATTGAGGGCACTTCACCAAATCACTACAAAACAGACTATAGTAAGCTAATTTGAAAAGTTTACTATAAAGCTAGGCTGCTTTCGAGATCCTTTTAAGACTTGAATGGCTTTTTTTTTTAAATATTGTGAAATCCTCTTTTTTTCTTTCCAGGAACTTTAAAGACTATTAGTTTAGTTTTATTGGTATTTTGCAGATCAAGTTTACTGGAATACTTTTTCAACGACTTAAATAATTCCGGTCTAATTTCATCTCTTTAAGGAACGCTTCTTGTTATTCATTTCCAAAAAGTAAAATATTTTCCTCTTAATTATTCTTTACTCTTTGGTATCTGAAAAAATCACTTTTAAATAAATCATAAATTGATAACTGATAGCAAAGCTCTCACGGCTTTAGTGATGTCTAAATCTCACTGCGTGATGACGCTCATCACTGAGTGATGTATTTTCCAACCATAATATGAAATTTGAAGCCATTTTTTAGTTGTTGTGTTTTTTATTTTATTTTTAATTTGGTCGCTTTAACAACGCTAAACTGGACTAACTAACAACACTGAACCGGACTCTTTATTAGTTGCTCTTTATTAGCGTGTTTACAAATAGATTTTTTTTCATAAATTAAAAAAATATATTAAGTCACGTTGTTTTTCGTTTTGTTTTAAAAATATGGTTGAATACTAGGTTGCAAATAAAACTCATTTTATAAAAATGCTAAAAATGCTAAAAATTCGAAAACTTGATTTCTTTGCATACTTATTATGCATTATTTAAAAGAAAATTTGTCTTAAAAAAGAAGTGTATTGGAAGTATTTTAATATAAACAGAACTCCTCATTCGTACAAACTATGTAATATTCACAAAAAACGCATAAACAAGCACCATTACAAGCAGGGTGAGCTGATTCGAGTACATCTCTACCATAGACACGGTTGTTTATTGGGAAAGTGTGAATTTCTAAATCTTGTTTTTTTCATAATTAATTTTTCTCAATTAGGGGGATACCATAGGGTTATTTTGGGAGAATTTTTGTTCCGATTTGAAAATCTTGTGGTGTCCCCTTTAAAGAAAAGTTTTTTAATTTAAAGGCACAAAATATGTCAAAATTCGGGCTAAATAGTCTCAATAAATTACGGCAGTTGTCTGTTAATTTGTTTTAATTAAAAATTTGATTTATAAAATCAGTAGTTAAACAATATTAAGATTATAATGCGCAATAATTTTATTTTCATAAGTTTGACTTGATTGCTGAATGCTAACTTGAAATAAACTTGATCCTACAAAAAGAAAATAGATATCCATCTCAAGGATTAACAGGTTTCATCTCAAAAAGTATTTTGACAGCGTGGCATAGAAACCTAAACAAAACATAAAAGCTTGTTGTTGTTTTTTTGTTGTGTCTAAGAAAAATGGTGATTAAGAGTTATTGTTGCTGAATACAGTTTAATTAAGTTGTATAAAGATTTTCATGGGTTTCATTTATATTGAAAAAAGCAAAAACTTTTTTTTTTGCTGATTATGATATTATAGTACCTTTGGCAGATATATATATATATATATATATATATATATATATATATATATATATATATATATATATATATATATATATATATATATATATATATATATATATATATATATATATATATATATATAATATATATATATATATATAAATTAGTAAAAAACACTTATCTAACTTTTTTCTTCAACTTGAAGTTTCACCATTGCTGGATCATCAGGAAGAGTTACTATATCTCAAAACAAATTCAATTTATAGAAAAAAATATTTTACAGGAAGTTTTAAATTATTATAAAAAAATTTTAATTAATATATTTTTTGATTAACGGGAAGTTACAGAAAGTAATTATTAAATAAATTTCTTTGGAATGGGGATAGTTTAATTTGGTCATTTGTTTTTATAATTTTTTAAGAGGTATTTATATTACAAAATTAACAACTCTATTCGGAAAAAATTAGGTTTACATCAGTGGAAAAATACCACTGATGTTATAGATTGGTTTTCTAAAATTAACAATAAAAATGAATGCACATTTATACAATTTGATACTATTGATTTTTACCCCTCAATTACAGCAGAAATTTTAGATAAAACAATAGAATTTGGAAAATCCCATTTAGAAATTACTGAGGACACTATCCGTATAATTAAGCACTGCAGAAAAACTTTACTCTATTTTAATAAGGAAACGTGGAAGAAAAAAACCACGCACGAATGCTTTAATGTAACAGTGGGAAGTTACAACGGAGCAGAAATTTGCGAATTTGTAGGTTTATATATTTTAAATACCCTAGCTAAAATAATCCAAATTAATCAATTAGGTCTTTATCGTGACGACGGTTTAATAATAATCCATAAAAAATCAAGGCCACAACTCGATAAAATAAGAAAAGATATAATAAAAGTTTTTGGCTTCCAAATTGAAATAAACATAAATTTAAAAATAGTGAATTTTCTTGATGTCACATTTAACCTCTTAGAAAGTTCCTATAAGCCCTACAAAAAGCCTAATGACGAATTATTGTATATTAATGTGAATTTGAACCATCCCCCTCAAATTCTAAAACAAATTCCAATTTCAATTGACAATAGGCTAAACCAAAACTCTTCTAATGAAAATATTTTTAACTCTTCTAAACGCGTTTATGAAGATGCTCTTAAAAAAAGTGGCTTTCAAAATTTCGAGCTAAAATTTGAAAAGAAAATTGCAAAAAGCGATCCAGCAATGGTGAAACTTTAAGTTGAAGAAGAAAGTTAGATAAGTGTTTTTTACTAATTAATTGCTCTGTTCTTTAAGAACATTGAGCACTTTATTTGTAAAATACACTAACATAATTTGCATATATATATATATATATATATATATATATATATATATATATATATATATATATATATATATATATATATATATATATATATATATATATATATATATATATTTATAATAACAATTATAAATGTATTCTATTGAATAGAGTGCTCAATGTTCTTAAAAGAACAGAGCAATCTAATATAATATATATTTTAATTTTATTTAGGTGCCCTAAGAAGTCCTTACGGTCTTATCACAGAGCACCGCGGATGAGCATTTAATTGGAAGCTCACGCCTCCTTCTAAGCTGACGTCGCATGTGCTCAAATATATATCCGCACTGTGCCACAGCTGGTTATGTGTATATACATATTTAATATAAAACATTTGAAAGCACATGCAAAACATGCAAAAATCTCAAATAAAAAAACTAGAAAAATGTAATGCCGCTAATGGTACTATAATATTATAATTAGTTAACACAAAAACGAAACGACGGGAAAAAACCAAACGACATGCAACTAAGTTCTTTTAATCAACTTCCAATCCGTTCTTTTAATCAATAAAATTAGTATTAAAAAGAAAATCAACCAATAACTTTTTAAGACTATATTTAGATAAAAAATTTGTCCTGGAATTCTCATATCAAATATATCAAAGATATTAAAATCAACATAAGATATTAAAATCAACATAAGATATTAAAATTAAAATCTCAAATAACACTTTCAAGTTTTATAAAACAAAACCTTTTTTTTATAATGCATAATTAAAATTTAGCAGCCATGGTGCACTGAAAAAGGTAATGAAAAAGGCGTGAATTTCCTTGTTAAATACTCTTTGATGGTGCTCTGTAATTAGACTGAAAGGCTTCGTGGAGCACCTTAAATACTGCCCGAAAAAAAAAAAAAGTTTTAGGTTTATTTACAGCTACTTACATCTTTTTTACTGTAGCACTGCTTGTACTAATCACTAGAGTTATGACAAAAAAAACTTTTTGGTTTGTAGTAGGAATCAATTAACATTTTAATACTGATTAAGAAATTCATATTTATTTTGATCAATTCAAAAAAAGATTTCTGAACCAAAACACCCAACAATATGTTCACACACCAAAATATCCAACGACATGGTCACACATCAAAACACTTGACGACATGGAGGGTGCCATATATTCCCAAAAATATTTCTTTCCAAAAATATATCAAATTGGATCTCAAAAGATGCGGAATTTTATGGAAAGTTAAAAAAAAATAAAACTTTTATATAACATTCAGTTTTTTAAAAAATTTAAAAAAAAAAAACTTATTGTTAAAAAGATTTTTAAATTTTTTTATGACGTTTTTTTTAACAATAACTTCTTTAAGAACATTTAAAAACGATTGGTACTTAGGAAATCTCGAAAATACTTCACCTCTTTTGAGGTTCAAATATACTTTAGGAGAAAAATATTTCTGATAAAATAAGACACCCACCATGCCATTGATGCAGGAATTTTTATTTGAACCAGCTCTAGTAATAATTTTTAAATAATTAGGTTACAAAAGTTTATCATTTGTGACCACAGGAAAAAAATTTGCATACATTTTTTAGTCATAACCATACTAATCTCATTATATTAAAAAGAATAATTTATAAAATGTAAATAATCTATATAATATAAATAATATATAAAAATAATATATAGTTTGTTACCATGTTCCAAATATTACCATGCTTGCAAGGTAACATTTGGACAATTGGCTTATTGCGAATCATTCATACGCGAGCTTTGGGCTTTAAATATTTATAAACCTAATATTCATCATGGGACCCTAGTGACCAAGTGTTTTGGTTACCAAGTTACCCACGTCCCTGGTAATATTGCGCTTAACTTATTTCTTCACGCAGCGGTCTTGTTCATCAATGTTTGTATTTCGGAGTTATAGAGTTGAAAGAGGTAATCACAACAAAAAGTAGCGTCTTTGACTGTAGCGACCTTCATGAAGTTGGGGGAGGTAAATTAAAATAAAAAAAAAAAATAGGCGATATTAATAAAGTTGAAAGCGTGGCTTATCTCCATCAGCATTTTAAACTTATTTTAATGGGATTTTCATAAATAATCTACAGAATTTCAGAGAATAACTTTGTTGTTTCCATAACTCATCTTATAATAAGTTCTTAGCGGATTCAATATCGTGGACTTTTATTTGGAAAAGTTTTCTTTTTTTTTTCGAATAAAAATCAAAACTATGCTATAGAAAATTTGATGGCTCAACCGAATTGGCATTTACTTAACATTGACTTCGATATACAGAACTTTATCTTTTTTATATTTTCTTTCACTAGTTTAAAAAAAAGTAAAATGATTGTTTTAGTTAAAACAAATTTTGAACTTCCTTTTAACTTACACCCTGAAAGTTTTTGTCAAGTTTAATGTTTAATTATCACCAGGACACAAAGTTAGTTAGTAAAAATAAGTATAGGGAAGATTGGGGAGAAGTGGGACGCGGGTGAATTGGAGCAGCCTGAAATTTCTAATCAGAAGTGGTGCCTCAATACTGTTATTTAATGTAAACAATTTATTTTCAGATCATACAAATAAAAAGAAAACCACTTTTGATCGAATTAAAAAAGAATCTAAACGGTTGTTCTCATTTATGGATCTCACTATGCTAGATTCAAAATGTTTCTTTCAAATAAAGTAAAGCTCTAATAAAAAATCAAAATAGCTTAAAAAAAGTTCGTTTAAAAGAATGTTATTATCACAATTCACCATAGTTACATAATAACATAGTTTATTAATGATATTACTCTCTTAATATAAATATATTTATATATCTCTTTTTTTACATCTTTTTTTTATATTTATTTTTTTTACAAGTATATAATCGTTTTTTTTTTGCAACTGCAGCTGTCTTCTTTTTCTTTTTTGCAACTACAGATAATGAAAGCATTTTAGCAATTACTAATTACTACTTTGTATATTTACGCCTATGTAATATGATATTTATAAATCACGATTTTATAAAAATGGGCTCAGTGATAAAACAGAATGTCTTCTTATTGCACCAGTCATTACTTATTTTTGTTGTATATATTTGAAAAATGTATTTATTGTAGAGGGCAAAATAAACTTCTTAAAAAAAAAAAAAAAGAGATATATTTAACAAGAATTTTTTTTTTTGAAAATGATTCAAAGTTTTAAGGTTAATTATTAACATTTAAAACTGAAAAATTGAAAAATTTGTAATACTTATTTATACCTCATTATTTATAATAAAACTCAACTTTTTTTTTTTTTGATTACTTTAATAGTTATTTATACTTTTTCAGTTTTTATTTTATGTTGTAATTTATTTCTTTATTTAATCGAATAAAAATAATATTTCGGTGGAATTCCTCCGAAATATTATTTTCTGAAGTGTTTTAGTAAAGTTTAGCGCATGTTTACTAACTTATTCATTATGTATGAAATGTATCACAGAGCTTGGTGATGAGACAACTTGTCTTCTTCTTGATCCCATCAAGTTTTGAACTACTTTAATTTTTTAAATTTTGACAGCAAATAAATTAATTTAAAAAAAAAATAATTTTAACAGACAGAATTTTAACTAAACCTAAAGCGCACTTTTTTTTATATCAACTTATTTTAAGTATTTTAAGTTATAAAGAGAAATTACTGTAAAAATGAAAAAATTATAAACATTCATTTTTAAGAATTGATCAATATTTTATTTTATCCTAAATACCCTTCCATAAGTATACACCCTATTCAAAGTTTTTTTTATTAATTTAATACTATAAAAAACTGCAAAAATAATAAATAAATTGCTACTCCTAACTCTCGCTCCAATAATAAACTTGCAAACGTTTTATGTTAACCTCCCCCTCCGCTTTTAATCCGTTTTTATGGATGTTTGCAACAAAATAATAATTGGTAATTATTTATTGGAAATAAATCCGAGATGAACTTAACATACAATTGTATCCCAAAAGTTTTGATTTATATAAATTATAAATAAATAAAGATGCTTTATGCAACAAAAAGTTGCAACTTAATTTTATTTGCAAAGTGCAACATACTTATACTTTTTAGACGTGGTTTCCCAGTTACGAAAAAAATATCTAAGTAACAGAAGAATATATAAAAATACCTGTCAAAAAATTAGTCTGAATTATGCATAACAACTGAATGCCTCTCTTACTTCTAAGCAACATAACGTTTATTTATTAAGTTCGAGCGCTTAAAACATCGCCTCAAAGGTAACGTGTCTTTTAACACAATAGTTGTCGGGTTTTTTACATAGATATCAATATTTAAAAAAAGAGCATTAAACAATGCTTATTGAACTGATAAATATCTTTCGCAAGTAAATAATCTCCATAGAAACAAAAAGTGTTTAGGGTTTTACTATTGTGTCGTTACGTTTGAATTTTATTTATATTCAGCTGTTTCTCGAGTAAACAACCTAGTACACGAAAAATGAAAGATTTTGTTCACTGATGCCTTAATACTGTGTATTCCTCATTTTTTTTTATTTTTTGGTATTTTTATTTTGTTATTTATCATTTACCATCTAAATAACTATAGAATAACTTAAAAAAAAAGAGCGATGAAGAGGAAAGAAAGAAACAAGGAAGAAAGAGAGGGGGGTAGAGAGAGGGATAGAGAGAGAGGAAGAAAGAGAGAGGAATAGAGAACAAAGTAAAAAGAGTGTAAAAAGAGAGAAACTTAGTTATAAATGTTTTAATTTAATTAAGACGAAACGAAAACCAATTGCTAAGACTAAAATATAAATAATTTATTAGTTTGGAGATCTTTAGTTATCTTTCTTTTCTTTATTTGTTTACTTAGAGATTGAAAAGTAATTATTAGTTAAGTTAATAACGAATAAAGCGAGCTTATAAATTTTTTTGATAAGGATTTATTTTCGTGACAGTATTTTGATATAATTTTGGTTCGTTAATTTAGAAATTCCTTAGGTTTTGGATATATGTATATATATATATATATATATATATATATATATATATATATATATATATATATATATATATATATATATATATATATATATATATTTATATATATATATATAATAAGGTACAATAAACAATTTTAAAAATTTATTATTTTTATATTATTATCATTTAAATCTGCAGCTTTAAACCCTTATCTATCAGCTAAATTCCTAGAGAGAGAAATATTCTTTGTTATTATTATTATTCCTAGAGAGAGAAATATTCTTTATTATTATAGTCTAAAAAGTAGTTTAAGGGTTTATTATAAACATGAATTTTGGATTTTTGCCAGTACTTACATGAAATAATTAAATATAAAAAACAGAGTATACTACTGTTTTTAGTACATAAAAACTTTATTAGTATCAATCTTGGGTCCATAACATTGCAACCCGTCACAAAGATTCCATCTTTAGGTCGCAACTTTTGTAGTGTAACTTTTTTAAGTTGCGGTCTGGTATTTTATTTCCATTTGATATAAAGCGCTATCTATAGCGTTTTGGTATTTTATTTGCATTTAATAAAAAGCGCTTACTTATAAAGCGATTGCTTGATTTTCTTTTGTAAAGGTTATTTAGAGTAAAACAGGTGCACAATGATCATACAGTTTTTTCGATCGAAATCGAAACGTTAAAATATAAAAAAGAAAATATAATATTTGTATAACAAAAACAACAGCGCAAATCTAATTATACCATCAATTGCAATTTGTTGAAATAATTGAAATCCTAATTTTCAATTTGTTTATCTTTTGCTTTGAAATTTTACGATTGAAAATTCAAAAACTTAACGACAAGTTTTTGAAAGTTTTAACGATTCCTTAAGTTTTTCGAATTTCAGAGTCTTTAAGTTTTTCACTTTAATGTTAAGACGTAAAGTTTAAAGAGCCAAATCTCCAGTAGTTTTAAAACTTGGAGTAAATTTGATTCTTATTTCGATACGTAAATTCCGTTTGTTTAAGCTAGAATATGGAATAAATTTTAGAAATAATTAAAAATTTCGGATTAAAGAAGATTAATTTTAATTTCTTCAATCGTAATAAGAAATTTATTTAATGGATTTCGAAGTTACTGTTATATAAAGTTTTACATAAAATAAACTTAAAAATATTTAATTATTTACGTTAAAATATCATTAAATGAAAAGTCGTTCAAATAAAAGTCGTTTAAGAAGCTATAAAAACTGCTTTAATTGATATAGAAGAAAAAATGAAACCATAGGTAATTCATAGATTTTTTTCTTAATACTTTATAATATATTATAAAAATCTTCTCAAATACTCAATCTACTATTAAAAATCTATTTAAGCAATCAGAAAAAACCGTCAAAACTTTGAGGCCTGGATTCAAACTGTGTGGCTAGAATAAAAATAAATTTTTACGAACAAGAAATTTTCTGAGTAAATACCAAGCTAATTTTTTAAGATCTACTTTTGTTTGATTATTTTTTCTATTATTAACACAAATTTAAATTTACTTAATGAAATGAATTTGTCCAAATGCTTCAACATTTGGACAAATTTGGAAAAAACGAGGAAACTAGTTGCATGCGTGTTTTATACATTAGTAAAAAGGAGTCTATACTAAATGCCATTAAAGCAGTGGAAGAACAGTATCAACAAAAAAAAATTAATTAAAAATAATAAATTAGGTGATTTGTAACTCTAAACAAATGGTTAGTTACCTAAAGGGAACAGTGTCAAATCTGTCAGTTATTTTTAACTGATGTTTAACATGTCTGATTTAGGTAGCAATGACATAAATTATTATCATGATTTAAAAGTTTTCAGTTTTTATAAAAATTGGCTTTAAAAAATGAATGAGCCAAACATGTAATCATGTTGTTGCAGCAATGATTACTACTGAAGTTGTTACTGTAGGAATGGGTTTAACAAATCTTGCTTGGACAGTTAGATCAAATGTCTTGTACAAGTTGTTGTTACATGGCACCATCATGTTTTATGGGGTGGGCAACTCATTTAAGTTTTATTTAACTTATCGAGACAATAATAAAAGTGATGCAACGTAACTGCAACGTAAATTCACAAATTGTTACAATAATTCAACAACAACAGTGTTGTAATCTTTCGTTGCAATCTTGCAATATTTCAATGTTACACTAAAAGAATTGTTTCATTTCTGGATGTTGCATTTATTTTAAATCTACAAATGAAGTTCGATCTAATAGATAATAATCTTGTTGACTTTAAAAATTACCACAAGATTTTTTGTGTGCAATACATTTTTTTTTTTTTTTTTATTTTTAAATTAAGGTTTTACAATAAATTGTGTAGGCATAAACTGCCTGTCAACCTAATTATATAATACTTGACAATTACAGAGTTTGTATAACTAATAGAAAATGAAATGTGGATTAGTCGTAGAGAAGCCATTCATTTTTTAGATGATTGTCTAGAAGCAGTTTAAACGTTTTTAGAGATAACACTGATACAATGTGATTAGGAAGAGAGTTCCATTTATTTATTATTCTTAGAGAAAAAAATATTCATACGTAAATTTAATCGCGAAGAAAAAAAAGACTTCTATCACTATTGTTGTTTTTGCACCATTTGTAAACGTTGATTAGGTCTGCACGAAATAGCCTGTATTTTACAGTTGTCATATTTAACGCCAACAATCTTTGTTCATACGGTAGATCCTGTAATCCATTGATTCGTTTCGAACCTCTTCTTAACACATTTTCTAGTTGCCGTTTGTCTTTGAGAAGTCCAGGGTTACAGATTGATCCACAGTATTCTAGGTGAGGGCGGACTAGTGCTGAAAATAGTTTTTTGAAGGATAATAAGTCTGGATATGATTTAAATGTTCTTTTTATTATTCCTATTATTTGTGTGGCTTTGTTGACTTGAATAGTTGTGTGTTTGGAAAATAATAAGTTCGAATCTATGTGAACACCTAAATCTCGTTCGCAATTTGTCGTTTTAATGTTTACTCTTATATTTTTTTCTGGATCATGCATATTATAAGTATGGGATTTGTTGTTGTTTCCTAAGTGCATTACAGAACATTTATCAATGTTAAATTTCATTCCCCATTTTTGAGACCATGTAACAAGAGCGTCGATGTCAATTTGTAATTCTTGCGCAGATTGAGTATTTTCAATAGAACGGAAGATTTTGGTATCGTCAGCAAAAAGAGCAGCTTTTGATTTGATTACTTCAGGGATATCGTTGACATATATAATAAAAAGTAAAGCTGAAAGGACGGAGCCTTGGGGAACTCCACTTTTAACGAGTACCCAGTTTGAATAATTTCCATTAACAACAACTCTTTGTCTACGGTTTTTTAAAAAGTTTTTAATCCAATATAGTTTTGATCCATTTATACCATAAGCTTTAAGTTTAGAAATAAGAAATTTATGTGGAACTTTGTCAAAGGCTTTTTCAAAATCGAGATAAATGTTGTCGATGGGAATATTATTATCAAGTGATGACGTCCAATAATTAATTACAGTTAAAAGATTAGTTAAGCAGGAATGATCTGGACGAAATCCATATTGGCGTGGACTTAATAAGTTATTTTTAATCAGGTGTGTCATAATATGATTTTTATAATATTTTCAAAGATTTTTATTAAAGTACAAGTTATACTGATAGGTCTATAATTAAATGCTTTTGATCTGTCTCCTTTTTTGAATATGGGTGTAATTGTGGCGTCTTTCCATATTAGGGGTATTGATCCACTCTCAAGTACTTTGTTAAAAATAGTAGATAGATGTTTAGACATTTGAAAGCAAGTTTTCTTAAATATTATTGAGTGTAATGCATCAGGGCCTGGTGATTTAGATGAGTTTAGACTTTTGAGGTATGTTTCGATATTTTCCGGACTTAGATACATATTGTTTGTTAGTGGATTTACATTTTTATATGTTAAATGGCGGTGTTGCTGTTATTTTTTTGTTTGAAAAAGTATCAGCAAAAAAAATATTGAAAAGATGAGCTTTATCTAGATCAGTAGTTGCAACAATATTATTGTATTGGATGTCAGGGAATGCTTCTTTGTTTTTTCTTTTTGATTTGACATACGAGGAAAATGCTTTTGGATTTTGGTCTATGTCTCTCGCCATTTTTTTTTTAAATTCAATAATTGCTTTTCTGCACGCTGCTTTTGCTTTGTTTTGTGAAATGCGGTACTCATTATATGTTTCTTCATTTCTGTTCAATATATATTGACGATACTTCTCTCGTTTAAATTTAAGTTCATTGATTGTTTGAAAGTCAATCCATTTTGAGCGTTTTATATTATTAAAGTTAGATTTTGGGATGTTATTGTTGATAGTAGTTTTAAGTTTATTGAAAAAGGTACTCCATAGTTGGTCTGAGTTGGATGTTTGACAGAGTTTAATATTTGCAAGGTCTTCATTAATTTTGTCATAGTTCCCTTTTGTGTATAAATGCTTTGTATGGTATTGTGGTATATTTATAATAGATTCAATCGATACAGTAAAGTAGAGTAGTTGACAATGACTTTTGCCAATGGGTGCTAGATGAGTTCAATTGACCTCTTATTTACTTCTGATGAAAAGGAAATCATGTTTTTATCAGAAGTAAATAAGAGGTCAATTGAAGAAGGACTTTGATTTTGTCTGATGTGTGTTGCTTTTGACATATGTTGGGTTAAAAAAGAATCGCGAATATTTTCAGTAAATTTAATTGATTTAGAGGAATTTGTAATAGGCTGTTTTGGATTTTGCCAGATGATATCTGGGTAGTTTAAATCTCCTATAATAAGAATGTTTGGATATTTGTTTGAAAGTTTGGCAATGTGTTGATTTATGCAGTTAGTGTTTTCATCGTTAGTATTTGGTGATCTGTAATATAAACTTAACAATAACTTAGAAGCTTTCGTTGCAATTTAACAACTGAGCGATTCAGATGGAAATATATCTAGGTTTATTTGGGATGACTTTAGTTTGCTATGTATAAATATTGCTAAACCTCTTTGGCAAGATCTATTCTTGTGATTTGTATGTAATGTAATTTTCAATAGCAAACTCGAGATCATTAACTTCAATTTTTTTATTTTTAGGCAGAGTTTCTGTTAAAAAAATAATTTCGGGTTTCAGATTGTTTACAATTTGTTTGAGCTCGTGGCGTTTATTTAAGAAGGAGTCGATGTTTGTGTATATAGCTTTGATGGATTTAATTTCAGTAACTTTTTTAATGGTTTGAAAATTAATCCAATTTTTTATAGTTTTTTTATATTTTTTGTTTACTAAAATTAAGTTTGATGACTTCGTTGCGCCTAATGCACCATCGAAAGGGTGAGTTTGGTTCATTTTCAAGGAGTATTTGGTTTTTCTTATTTCTTTCTTTTCTAAGTTGAGAATCGATTTGCCTTTCGGCGAGTGTCATATCTGGATTAATGAAGACGTTTGTATATTTTATCTTTTTGCGTAATTCCCTAGCGGCAAGTAAAACTTTATTACGTTCGCTGTTTTCAGGAAGTACTGCAATAATGGGCGGAGGAGTTTTTGAGCCTTTGAGTTTTTTTTAATCTTATAATTTTAAAAGGTTTTTCATTGCCTTTACCAATTTCCTCAAATATCTCGTCAATTATTTTTTGTCGTCGTTGTTTTTTTCAAGTTTATTTATTTATTTTGATTCTGGAATTCCAAAAACGATAATATTCTTTTCACGCTTTTTTTTTCTTCCTGTTCAGATAATATAGTTTGTGTAATTGAGTTTACAACAATAGCTTTTTCTGCATATTTATTTTTGTTATAAAGATTTGACCAAAATGTAGCTGAACTATTTTCGGTTTCTTTTTTCGATTCTTATAATTCAATTCTTTTTATAAGTCTTTGAATAGTTTCGTTTTGATAACGTATAATATCGGATAGTTCCGAACAGCTAAGTTTACCTTGCTTAATCATGAATATTGTTTTGACGTCGTGTCGATTTTATGAAATTAATAATGAATAAATAATAATAATGTAAAATATGAAAATAATAACAGGATAATAATAACAATAATAGTAAAATAAAATTTACAATTTAAAAAAAAAATCTGAAAAAAAAAAAAAATTATTGTGTTATATTTATTATGTTATATAAATTTTATAAAGAAAACAAAAAATATATATATATATATATCGACTAGAAATTTAATGGAAAAAAAAAAGAAAAATAGAGAAGTTTATAAAAGTTTGCAAACAAAACGACAAGAAAAAAAATTTTGAATAAAAATTAAAAAAAAAAAAAAATAGTAATAATTATGTTTCTTACGTATTCAGAAAAAAAAAAAATACGGCTAGTCACGTTGAATGCGGAAGTTATGTATTCACTTGAATCACGTTGAATGCGGAAGTTATGTATTCATTCGGAAGTTACGTATTCATTATGAAATTATAGCTATGGCGTTATGGAAATAACCAGTGAAATAGTTATGTTGGTGATAGAACAATAACCTTTTTAAAAAAGTCTTTTTTTATTAAAAATAAAATTCTTAAAAAAAAATTATTAAATGCATCACTAATTTTATCACTAATAAGTGATAAAATTAGTGATGCATTTAATTAGTAATGAAATTAATAAGTCTATTCAAGTAATCTATTTATTTATATAAGAATATAATACCGAAAATTTTAAAATACACAACAAAATGTGTAATATACAAGAACTATAAAAAGTGAGTTTAAAACTGAAAAATATAAAAATCAGATAAAGATAAAGATTTTTTTTTAGGTGCCCCAAGATGTCCTTACGGTCTTAATACATAGCACGGCGCTTGAGTATTTAATTGGAAGTTCACGCATCTTTCCTAAGCAATGTTGCAAAACTTGCCCAGAGTTGGGGTTTGAACCAGGGATCCTTTGTTTCTGAGGCAAGCGCGCTACCACTACCTCAAAAAAAGTGCGCGACTACTGCTTATAAGTTTCATTAGTTTTGTACATATATTAGAATTCGAAGAAGAAATTCCGAATCATTCTGCCATCTCTTTATTATGAATGAAGAGTTTAGTTTTTTTTTTATAAGAAAATTCTACATATAGAAGACTTTTTTAAGAATTGACGATTACCCCATCCCCTTCCCTCCACTTCGAAACCCGTGTCGTTGGCCCTGCAAACAGTTGCGATTTCACAAAAACAATTTTTTTAAAACGACTTTGCTAGTGTCTAAGCTTTGGAAGAAAAGTTATAAGAAGTGAAAAGACAGCATGGCAAAATGTGTGAAAATTGCATTAAATATTGTTATTGTAGAGATATGTCTATTTTTACTTGGCTACGTTTGCTAGTACCTTTTTCAATGTAAAAATTTTTTAATTTCTCAAATCGATTGTTTTGATTGGCTAGATGCTTCAAGGTCTTGCTTCAATGAGTTAATTTTTTTAAACTAGAGAATCAGATGTTTAAGTATCACATACTTTGCACATATTTAACAATGACATAAAATTATTCTCAGTTTAGTGGTGGTAAAGAAAATGTTTTATTATTATATGTAATAATAAAACATTTTCTTTTTTTTTGCACATATTTAAAAATGACTGACTAGCATAAAAATGTTGACAGCTTAGTGGTGTTCAAGAAAATCTATTATTATTAGTATTACCTTATATTATCTTTAGTCGTATAATTAATCGTTTCATTTCTGTCTGTGCTGTACTTTTATTTAAAATTTTTTAAAGTTTGATATTTAAAAACCTTTATATAAACTCCTTCTTTGTGTAGTATTACAATTATAACGCATATGTCTGATAGGATGTAGTATTACAATTATAACGCATATGTCTGATAGGATGTAGTATTACAATTATAACGCATATGTCTGATAGGATGTAGTATTACAATTATAACGTATATGTCTGATAGGATGTAGTATTACAATTATAACGCATATGTCTGATAGGATGTAGTATTACAATTATAACGCATATGTCTGATAGGATGTAGTATTACAATTATAACGCATATGTCTGATAGGATGTAGTATTACAATTATAACGCATATGTCTGATAGGATGTAGTATTACAATTATAACGCATATGTCTGATAGGATGTAGTATTACAATTATAACGTATATGTCTGATAGGATGTAGTATTACAATTATAACGCATATGTCTGATAGGATGTAGTATTACAATTATAACGCATATGTCTGATAGGATGTAGTATTACAATTATAACGTATATGTCTGATAGGATGTAGTATTACAATTATAACGCATATGTCTGATAGGATGTAGTATTACAATTATAACGCATATGTCTGATAGGATGTAGTATTACAATTATAACGCATATGTATATGATAGGATGCAGTATTACAATTATAACGCATATGTATATGATAGGATGCAGTATTACAATTATAACGCATATGTATATGATAGGATGCAGTATTACAATTATAACGCATATGTATATGATAGGATGCAGTATTACAATTATAACGCATATGTATATGATAGGATGCAGTATTACAATTATAACGCATATGTATATGATAGGATGCAGTATTACAATTATAACGCATATGTATATGATAGGATGCAGTATTACAATTATAACGCATATGTATATGATAGGATGCAGTATTACAATTATAACGCATATGTATATGATAGGATGCAGTATTACAATTATAACGCATATGTATATGATAGGATGCAGTATTACAATTATAACGCATATGTATATGATAGGATGTAGTATGATGATGTCATCTGATAGCATCTAGATTAGTAAACGCCGTGAGGTTTTCGGTAGCAAGTTTTTGATTTATGAATAATATAAAAAAAAATTTACCTTTTTACCTTAATTTTTTTTTTACCTAACAACCTTGTCACAGAGCACCGCGGAAGAGCAATTAACTAAGAAGTTCACACCTCTTTCCTTACTGATATTTGTAACAAATTTGTATATAAGTAGTATAATTTGTAATAAATGAATAGAATGTTGTCCATGTCACCATCAACATGTCGCCGAATACAGTTGTGAAGTTGTCATCTGAATCTGGTAAAAACAAGAAGAAGAAAAAATCTTTTTTCAGCAGGTGGTGAATAAATAAGTTTCTCTTCCTAAAATACACCATTTTTTCAACTTGAAAGAAAAATAGTTCAGAGAGCAGTACCTTAAGCTTTGTCACTTGCTGTCTGCCAGATTTTTTTTTTGCTGATTGCGTTTTAAATTTCCACTCAGATATTATCTGTCCATTATTGCAAAAATAAAAATCTTAATTTATAATTTATAAACGTAAAAAAAAAAAAACTACTAATAAATACAATAAAACTAATACTTTAAAAAATACATATAAATTATTTCATAACATATTTATCAATAAATATGAATAAATTAAACAAGTAAGAATTTTGGTTGATATTATTTGTTCTCAAATAAAAAGATTTTTTCAAATTAAATTGCAGTAAAAGAGAAAACAAAATATAAATTAACAGTTTTGTCTTAAATAAATAATATAATAATAATCATTAATTCTAAAATCCCTTATATTTCGCTTTTTTAAATAAATAAAAAAAAATATGAAAAAAGTTAAAACATGTCGAACTTTTTCCCAACTAGTTCTAATGTATTAAATAATTTGAGCAGCCGCGGCACAGTGGTTAGAGTTCTGGCTCCCAGAGGTCCGATGTTCGATGCCAGCTCTAGCCAAATAAGCGGTTCGGAACATTGGTACGGAAGGAGTCGTAAACTTCTTGTTAAATGCTCTCCCGCGGTGCTCTGTGATAAAACCGTAAGAACTTCTGGGAGCACCTAAAATAACTACAAAAAAAAAAAAAAAAGGAAAAAAAAAAAGTTTTCTGGTATTAATCGACCTCCATTTGCTTTATAACCTTTGTTTGCATTAATACATTTTCAAAATGGTTTTTTAAACATTTGTAAAGTGACAAGTAAATTTTGTCTTCTCCATATGTTTTTTTTTTTTAATCTATTGTTTTAAGATTTAATGCAATTGTTTGTAGTGAACTAACACATCTTTTCCATAATATATCATTTCGATATATAAAATTTTAAAAAACTAATTGAAATAAATTGTTAAACAAAAACAAAAACAAAAACAGTTTAAAAGAAGAATTAAAAAGTTTTCGAATTTTTTATTTTTTATTAAAAGAAAAATCAAAAATTGCTGAAAATATTTTGCTCCAGAAATAAGGAACAAAAAGCTAAGAAAAAAATCAAGAAAAAAAAAACAAGAGAGGCAATGTGATTTTTAAAAACACAAAAATTTCTTTTTAGGTTTGGAACAAAAAAATTTAGAAATACGCATTCTTTAATTTTTTATGGGAAATTTAAGTTTTAAATTATATTTTGTCGTTAAAATAAGGAGCGGTAAAATGCGACAATTTATTTATTTTATTTTACTTAAAGTTTTTTTTGTTCCTTAATATTACAAGTTTGTAATTACTTAATAAAGATTTGTTACCAATCTATCAATCAATAATTTATTTCTGAAATAAGATTTTACATTCAAAGATGTTTACAAATAGTAAATTTACTAATATAAAGTAAACACCTGCTAATGTTAACAATATCTAATTCAAATAAATATAATGCTAATTTTCATAATATATAATAAAAATAATATACTTTATAACATAAAAATAACGGTGTTAATAATAACTTATAACATAAAAATAACGGTGTTAATATTACTACTAATAATAATAACAATAATAACAATAATAATAATAACAATAATAACAATCATAACAACAACAATAATGTTGAAATATATTTATATATTATAAAAAGTAAGAAATTATATATATATATATATATATATATATATATATATATATATATATATAAATGTATATATAGTTATATATTTTTATACTGTTTTTAGGTGCCCCAAGAAGTTTATAGGTGCCCCAAGAAGACCTAACGGTCTTGTTACAGAGCACCGCGGAAGTGCATTTAACCAGGAAGTTCACGCCTCCTTCCTTACCGTGACGCGTAAATATATCCAAGGGTCGTTTCGAACCTCGATCTCTTGCTTATAAAGCAAACGCTCTATCCACTGCGCCACGGTCGCACAATATATGAAACTTGCAAAGAATAAATTTAGAAAAAATTAATAACTAAATTTTTTTACTTTAAAATACTCTTTTTAATAGTTTTTTAAAAACAATTTAAGTTTTTTAAATCAGCATTGTTTAAATTAATTAGTAAAAACTTAATCCAGATATGAGGTCCACGATCAGCCATTTTGAATTGTTCAAGCTTATTTTTGCATGAAGGCTCTAACAGGATACTATTTGTACGCAATAAATATTTGTACTCTGGTTTTTATTTATAAAGACTATAGAAAATTGAAGGAATTTTTTGCGATTATACATATGACTTAGAACATTATATGCATTAAATTCAAACAATGTTAATAAAGACATTTGTTTTAAAAGAGGTTTTGAATTTAAATTAATCACACGTATAGCATGTATCTGTTTACGATAGAAAGGTTCTAGTTTAGTTTTATAGGTACCACCCCATGCTATATTACCGTTGTTTAGGTAGCTTTGAACAAAGCTACAGTAGATTTGTTTGAATAGTTTTTTTAATAAGTAATGTGACTGGTATATTACTCTATTATGTGCCAGAAAAAATATATGCGGATATTTTAACAGACATTTTTTCAACTATTGTATTTCGATATTGAATGTTATAGATACTTTGAAAGTACATATATTATTATTATTATTATCATTAAATTTCATATAAGTATGCTTATAAAGTTGTGTACGAACGCACTTTGCGTTTTACACTCAACAGCAGCTTTTGTAAGGTCTTCGATTTTCTTGGTAGTTCTTATCCATTTATTTTTGAAGTCGTAGATGTTTTTAGTTTATTTTAAAGCGTGTACACGCAATAAGTGTGAAAGTAGAAAAACGACTTAAAAAAGGTACTCATCAACTTTTATTTAGAACTAAACATTAGTTTTAAAAATAGTTGTAAGAAAATAAAGTATTTCAAAGAAAATAATTTCTAAAGTAAAAAAAAAAAAAAGAGAAATTAATTTTTTTAATTATTCATCTAACAAAATTTTAAACTTTTGTTATGGCGGTACGCATAAGCTTGCGCGCAGAGCAACAATCGAAACTATCTGATGTTGTTTAAATGACATTTTCAAATCTTTAATACTTCAGCATAACTTTTTTTTTTTTAAATTTGTGTTTAATAATTACCCAGTACTTTGCATTAATTTTCAATTCTGGACAGTATGGAGGATTTGCTATTTTACACGTCACAACTTTCACGTCATTTTGTTTATAACATTCCATTGCCAGTGTGCTATAATGCAAAAATAATTTAAATTTCTTAAATGCTTTTCCTCTATATTTGGCATTAAAAAAGACACCACCAGCAATTTGCTGATGATCGTACTTCATATAGATTTCATCATCTTCAATGATTCAGAAATTTTCAGAAATATAATTGTCGTGTTACTTTCTTCAGCGGGTTTTTACACTTTTTTTTTTGTAATTTCAGAACAGTTAGACACTTTTTGTGGTTTGAAAACTTGAAAAACATGTTGTTGTTTTTTAACTTTTACAACAAAACTATGAAAAAGTACTTATCTTTTTGCGTGTTCACTTAGTGAGAGGTTTGGGCTGTTCATAAAACTGTTAACCAATTTTTTAACCAGCTTTATATCTTGAAAAACTTCCTTACTTCTATTACTAGATTTGCGTTTGATCAATTTTGCTTGGGAAAAACAATAAATAATATGATTAACAGTGTAGGGATGTATTCGCAACTTTTTTGGTATTGAATTGTAGCTTTTATTCGCATTTTCCAAATATTTGTGTTAAATATTTTTTCTAACGTCTTCTTCTTTTGTCATTTTTATAACTTATCTCAAGTTAAATGGGAAAACTAAAACATTTCTTTAAGATCGTTACATGCTGCCTTCAAAATGCAAACATAATTAAAAGTATGTAAATATAGCCAATCAAAAAAATGATACATTTACTCTTTCACATTTATTCGTGCAAACGTTTTACATTGAACTTTAGCTTTTCTTAGACAATAGGCCAATATCTTTTGAAATTGGTGAATTGCAGTGTTTTTTAACAAAATCAACTTTATGTTCGGATTACCTGTATGAGATCTTAAAAACGGCAAAAGATGCTTCTTGAGGCATTCTTTGATATATATTTTGGTGTTTATTGTTCCCGTAGTCACAAAACAAGAGGTTCTTACACCATACTCACATATTTTCGCATTTGGAATGCATTTATATATGGAATTTTCGCATTCCAATGCATATATATTTGGAATTCAGTTTCTTGCGATTAATTACTATTTAATATTGGTGTCCTGGAAGAAATCGGAAATATGCAGCACAAGTTTCATCAATAATCAAACAATATTTTTTAGCTCATAATTTTTTATAGCGTTGCTTTAAGCTATGAATTGCAACATTTTTATGCTTCTATTTACGACGAGAAACTTTATTTTTTAATAAGATTTATAGCAACAATTTCTCTTCACTCTTTGTATATTTTGCAATTTAATTTTATTCCAACACACAGTGGATCAAAAGTGACATTTTCTAGCCAAAACCTCTAAAACCAAAATTTTTTTTTTTTTTTTAATTAGAAACAGTTTATTATATTGAAAAACATAATTTGTGGAAAAAATAACATTTGTTTTTTAAAAACTTCAAATTTTATTACATAATTACGCAAATTATTAAAAAACTCATTTATTTTACATTTATAAAAAATTCCGTTTTTACCCAACAAAATTAACAACAAAAATATTATTTAAATTTATGTTTTACGCAGAGTATTCTATCGTTGGCTCTTGCAATAGTTCAAGTACACCAGATGGTAGACTTTTTTTTTTGTTACGTATCTTCTTTCTTAATGTGCAAATTAAAGGATCAGATGCACATAAAAGGCGATGAAAAAGGTCTAAATTTTTTTTTTTCCTATCGCATTTTCTTGTAAAATTTTCACGAAAAATCTTAAAAACCTTATTGGTAGCCTCTTGAGCCTCTTCAGAAAACAAACCTAATGGAAGAGTAAATAGTTCGATGACTTCATAGCCATGAATCAAAATCTTATGAAGTGTTTGGGTCATAGGATACCAAGGGTACAGGAATGCATAGAGCGAAGCAGTTTCCCAACAGAATGTTTTAAATTTGGATGAGTTAATTTCATAACCACTTGATATTGTGGCCAGAATAATATGAAGCCTTTTCATAAGATCTACATCGATGTTCATTATACTAGCTAAGACATCGTATTGCTGAAAAAATCGCCTAGCTGTGTTGCCATCGTTTGATGTACCTGCCCCACCTATTCTCGGTTGGTCTATGACAAGACCTATCCTTGTTCGAAATTCAGCACAGACTTCAAGCTTTCTCAGTTTAACAATATTTTTTTCGTCTTGATTTCTAGCCTGCCACTTCATAATCGGCATCTTATAAGAGAAATGTAGGATACATTCTAAAAACCTTATCCAAGCATGCAAAGTTGAAGCGCCATGTTTTATATTGCCTTCTAAAGTTTTTTTTTGAACGACTAAAGATAAATTGTTCATTTCGATTGGAGATGCACCACACACTGAACAGCATTGGTATGAGTTGGTTGCTGTGGAAATAATAGTTTGAATTTTTCCATCTATCATTATTAAATTTACAATATGTTGTATTTCAACTTCCTTTGCTGTACCGTCCTCCAATAAAACAGGTACAACAGATAATGTTATCTCTTTAATAGAAACCATAATTGACTCATATTCTGCAAGAATTACTTCATTTGATTCTTTTCTATATTTAAATCTCAGAGGTCTGCAGTAATTAGTTGACGATGGTTTCGGATTTCTCCAAACAACCTGTTTTTTGTCATCTTTGAAACAATATAGTTCTAGAGAAACCAAGCAAGTTATGAAAAGTGATTTTGTATCTGCATGAAGTTCACTAGAAATCTGTGATCTGTATGAAGTTCATTAGAATCTGTGATCTGTATGAAGTTCACTAGAAACATCTGACAGTTGTTTATAAACAGATTGTCCTGTTGCACCATCAAAACCAGCTTTGTATATTATAAATAGTTTAGTACAATCTTTAAGCACATGTGAATTTAACACAACACTATAAGCTGAACATATTCTTGATGCAGTATGAAAAAGAAGACCTTGTAATGGAACCTCTGCAGAGTAGTCACTGACCTGAATGTTTTCAGGGTAGCATTTATTTTTATCCTCTTTTACAATATGATAGGATGGGTATAGAGAGCTGAATGGAAGAGCATTGTTTTTTAAATACTGATAAGTTTCTTTGGATAAATTAGCATCTAAGACTAGCGCTAACGATTGTTCTGAAGTAAGTGATTCTGTCGATAATTCTTTGTTGTATATTTTTTTAACCGCTTTTACTTTTATAAACCATTTATCCCTTTTCAAACTTTTACTTGCTGCATATAAAAGTTCGTTTAAATTATATTTACTCAAAAGCTCTTTAATTATGCGATCTTTAGTTCTCACAGACGCATCTTCAAACAAAATCGAAGGGCGTTCACCTTAAAGTATAATATTATTTTATCAATTATTAAGTCGTCGTAATAATAATACAAATAAATTATACAATTTATAATAAATTTACACATAGTTAAAGTAAACATACCATAGGTTTTTGTTTCGATTTTTTTTTTTTTTACAGTCAAATATAGTTTGGTTTAACCAAACTTTATATCTTTTTTCAAATACTGCACTTGTTCTATTCAATTTTTCCACTTTTTTTTAGCTTGGTAAATGAATTTCGAAATAATTGACAAGTTATCATTACATTCTTCAAAATTGCTTTGGGGAACAAAACTCAAAATCTTTGTAAATCATCATTTTGTAGTAAATTATTTTCCATTATATAATTCATAAGACATCTCCTATCCATTTTTAAGAGATTGTCTGTTCAATAAAATACTTTTAATTTGAAAGAAAATAATTTAAAATGTTTTTAATAAAGTAATTTTTTTACGAGCAGTAACTATGAAACTCAGTTCCTTTCCTTTATTTCTCATTGGTTGTTATCGTGTTTTTTATCGATTACATATAATTTTATTGTTTTCGGAAATTATAAAATAAATAATAAATATTATGTCCCAAACTTATACTACGTAGAAGTATATAATTCATATTTTATCACAGTCTCTGAGTTTTTATTACTTTAAAACGGTAGCATAAAAAATTAGGAATAATGGTTTCAATGCGATCTAGATGTTCATTGAGCAAATACGAGGAAGTTACTGGAAAGCAATTAAAAAATACAAAAATATTTAATTTTAAACTTATGTCTTTAATAAAAATTATTATAAAGTCAAACTGCAGTTTTTAAATTTCAAATCTTCTTAAATTTTTTGTTATCGATCAAAAACGCATTAACAAGAAGCGTGGACGTAGTTAATTGAATTTAAAAGTGTATTCGTTTAGGCAGCTATAGGCAGCCAATTTTTATACCATAAGATCAATGTCATATTAGTATTCAATTATATATCATTTTAAGCGGTTGATACAGGTTGATCCGATGGTTTTAAATGATATTTATGAAAAAAATAAAAACTTATAACTCAAAATTATTGATGTTTGCATTGTTGAAAATATTTATATAAAATGCAAAAAATTTTTTTTTAATGTGATTTAAATATTAACATAATACTATATAAGTCATTTATAAGTTAAAAAATAAACTTAAACTTCTTTAAAATAAGAAATCAAAGTTTTCAAAAGATGTAAAAAAATAAAATTTTCACACTTTTTTGTTGTTATTGATAAAAAGTATTTAAGGAAATATTTAAACAACAAATATGGCGTTTTATTGAAAAATTACTTTTTAATAAAATATAATTTCTGGCTTATTAATATATTGAGCAAAATTTGCCTTTTTCAAAATTTAAAAATTTAAAAACTTTTTTGTATGGTTTTGCCGGCTTCTGACCCACTGTGCAACAATAAATAACGCAACAAGAATAACAAAGACATCGTCAACATTATTCGATAATTTAATAACAAACAGTTTTCACAATTGCTGCGTAATAACAGGCATAATAAAAACCGACTTAAGTAAATATTTTCCCATTTTTCTAACCACTAAAAACATAACACTAAAAAACAATTCCCTTAAATCAAAAATATTGGTACGTCAAATCAATGAAAACTCCTTAGCACATTTTCGGCATCTCTTAAAAAATTCTGTTGATTTCAACGTAGTGTATAAAACACAAAATGCAAATAATGCTTACGAATTATTTCTCGCGTTTTTCAGTATACAATATAATAAAGCATTCCCTTTAATTGAACAAAATTTAAATTTTAAGTCTATTTTGAATCCGTGGATGACGAATGGTTTAATCAAATCATCGAAGAAAAAACAAAAACTATATGAAAAATACCTAAGACATAAAATATATCCTAATGAAATAATATGCAAAAACTACAAAAATTTGTATGAAAAAACCAAAAAGATTTCAAAAAATCTTATTATGAAAAGCTATTAGAAAAAAAACTAATGGAAATACAAAAAAAACTTGGAATATAATCAAAGAAATATTTGGTAAAAATATACCGATTAAAAACAATTTGCCATAAAAACTGTTAGTCGATGAAAAACTTGTTTATAATAAAGAAACCATACTTGAAAAACTAAATCTTTTTTTCTTGAGATTGGTCCAAATCTGGCGGCTGAAAATTCCATCAAGTACCATAAAATTTGAAACTTACTTCAATACGGCAAATAGTATTTTGAAAGACCTTTCCCTTTACAAGCAATACAAAAACCTATTTGAAAAAATAAAAAAAAAACACAAAATTTTATACTACTCTAATCAAACACAAAAATTTAATGGTGACCTAAAAAAGACAAGGGACATTATGAAGGAAATTATTGGTAAAAGTAAATTTAATGTTAACAAAATGCCTTCTAAAGTAATAATTAATGAAAGTGAATCAAACAACAAGCGAGATATTTCCAATGAATTTAATAAATACTTTGCCAACATTGGTGCTGATCTTACATCGAAAATTCAATGCCCAAATAATACATTTAAAAGTTACTTAACAGGCTCACACTGCTCTTTAAATTTCAATGAAATAAATCAAGACGAACCTGAAATAGCTATTAAATCACTTAAAATTAAGTCCCCAGGAATCGATGATATCTCTTGCAAAGTAGTCTCAGATATTTTTGAGGAGATACGTAATCCAATTTACTAAATATTTAATTCATCAATTTCAACAGGTATTGTACCTGATAAACTAAAAATCTCTAAAATTATACCAATCTATAAACCAGGAGAAACCAATTCTTTAAACAATTATAGACCAATCTCTATCCTTTCGGTATTCTCAAAACTCCTAGAACGAATAATCTATAATAAATTAAATGAATATTTAAAAACTAACAAAATTATCAATAAAGGTCAATATGGTTTTCAAAAGCTACACTCAACTGAGCATGCAATCCTTGACCTCTCAAATAGGATAAGTAGATCATTTAAAAAAAAAAATTCACATTAGGGATCTTTATTTATTTGTCAAAGGCATTTGACACCGTCAACCATGAGATTTTACTAACAAAAATGAAAAACTATGGTATAAAAAATCAAGCTTTAAATTGGTTTAAAAACTACCTTGATAACAGACAACAGTGTGTTTTTATAGATAGAAAAAGCAACTCAAATTTACTAAAAACAAAATATGGTGTACCCCAAGGTTCCATTCTTGCTCCTCTTTTGTTTCTTATTTATATAAACGATCTTCCAAACGCCTCTAATATCTTTAAAACTATAATGTTTGCCGATGATAAAAACTTATTTTACTCGTCAATGGCAATCGAAGACCTCTATGAAAAAACGAATGCTGAACTAAAAAAAGTTAACATATGGTTTAAATCAAATAAACTGTCACTCAATATAGAAAAAACTAAGTATATACTATTTCACTCTAATCAACAAATTAAAAAAATACCCCTGAACCTGCCAATAATTAATATAGAAAATATATCCATCAAAAGAGCTCTGAATACAAAGTTTTTAGGAGTTCTAATTGATGAACACATCTCCTGGAAACCCCACATAAACTACATAAACACAAAAATATCAAAGAACATAGGTTTACTTTACAAGGCAAGACCATTTTTGTCACAAAAAAGTCTCAAATTTATCTACTTCTCATTCATACATAGTTATCTCATGTATGCCAATATAGCATGGGGCAGTACCCACAAATCTAAATTACAACCACTTTACTTACGTCAAAAACACGCTTCAAGACTAGTATACAACAAAAGCAAATTTACTCATGCTCAACCCTTACTGGAACAAATGAACGCACTAAATATATTCCAAATAAATATTTTTCAAAATATACTTTTCATGTTTAAATATAAACTAAGTCTGGTTCCAGAGCATTTTACAGCACACTTTTTTAAAAACAATATAAATAAATACAATACAAGAGCAACAGGCAACTTTAAGATACCTTTTGAAACAACAAAACTCTCAAAGTTCTCAGTCACATATCGTGGTCCCTATTTATTTAACAAATTAGTTTCCAGAAACGAATCACTATTAAACTTAAACAACGAACACTCTCTGAAAAAAAAGCTAAAATCTACAATAATCAAATTAAACAACTGTAAGGAATTTTTTTAAATTTGAATAAATAAATAAATAAATGTAACTTAACTTTTAATACAAATCGATAATAAAAATAATATTAATAACAAGGTATATATGTAACACGTATATATATACCACGTATGCAACTGATTTTTTATGTGTATTACGCGTCTAAGAAATAGGTACTCGATGACAAGACTGACTTAAGTTTTCTGCGAGCTTCCTATGACTACAAATAAGTATTTCTTTTTATCAATCTTACACAAATTTTGTTTTTATCATATTTATACACTAACATTATCTTGAAATGTGGTAAATTAACTTATAGTGAAACATCTAAACTCTCCTCCAAAAAATCAGCAGATTATTTTTATTTATTGTATTTTTTATTTTAATTGGAGTAATATAGAGATATATTTCTCGGATTATTTTTACTAACACGTTATTATATTGTTGTAATTGGTATTTATTTTTTTCATGTCTCGGAGTTGTAAGCAACTATATTTTTATTTACCTCGTATATTTTGAACTTTATATTTATGATTTAAATTTGTATATCTTTACTGCCAATCAGTGATTGGTAACCTGTAATTACTTTGTAGTTGTAAAATAAAACATGTATAAAAAAAAAAAAAAAAAAAAAAAGAACTAAATTTAAATATTAGTGAGTTTACCAGTTTTTAAGTCTGGTGAAAAAACAAATATTTCAAATTACAGACCTATTTCTGTCTTACCATGTTTCTCTAAATTGCTAGAACGCATTATGTACAATAGGCTTTTTATAATCATTTAGTATCAAAGAAAAAATCATATAACGGATCACGCGGTAAGTGAACTTGTAAACCGAATGCTTTTAATAAAGATTATTTTATCTTAGGAGTTTTTATTAATTTATCCAAAGCATTTAACACTGTCAATTATGAAATCCTTATAAAAAAAAATTAGAACTTTACGGAGCAAACAACTTAAGCTTACTATGATTTAAAGACTTCTTGACTAACAGAAAACAATGCATAACCTAAAAAACAAATGAAACCTCCCAAAAAACTTACAAGTTGCGGGGTTCTCAAGGATCTATCTTAGGACCATTATTGTTTCTAGTGTTTATAAATGACTTATTTTTAGCATCTAAAAAATTATATTTTATATTGTTTGCTGACGATTCCAATATGTTTTATTCACATAAAGATATAAAAAATCTTTTAAAAATTTTTAATGAAGAATTATCTAAAGTAAATGAATGGCTTATAAGTAACCACCTTTCACTAATTGTAGATAAAACTTTTTAGGAGTAATTCTTGATGGAAACTTGTCATGGAAGTTTCACATCCAATCCATTGAAAGTAAAATCTCTTATAATATTTCCGTACATTATAAAACAAAATCATTTTTTAATACTATAGAGCTCTAATGATAATTTATTTTTCATTTATTCACAGCTATCTTTTTTACTGCAACATTGCATGGGGAAGTACGAATTACGTAAAATTCAAAAAACTTTTTAGTAAACAAAAGCATTCTTGTAGAATTGTATTTGGGGCAAACAGAACTGTGTATTGCGAACCACTATTAAATCGTCTCAAGGCCTTAAATATTTATAAATTAAACAATTACCAAATATTTCTTTTCATGTTTAAAATGACACATGGAATATCTCCACTTAGATTTCAATCTTATTTTAGTGAAATATCTCATAAGAATCCAACAAAGTTTTCAGAGAATAACTTTATTGTTCCGAGGATTAATTTAGAAATAAGTTCTTTTCGAATTAAATATCGAGGACCTTTTTTATAGAAAAGTTTTATTAAAATGTTCAATAAACTCACTAGAAAAATTTATAACAGTTTCTAAAAAAAATCTTTTATTTAAAAGGTGATTTTAAAATAGAAAAAACGTTTCTATTAGCACCAAATATATATTGCTAAACATGTATCATATATATTTGTATTAGTATATACAAAAATTTATTTTTAAATCAATATAAAAGTCATTTTACTATTTGACAAAAGTTATGTATTTTTTAAATTTTTTTGTATATTTTATTTTTGTTTATAAACACGGACAGTATGTAAACGGGGCTCGGTGATAAGACGGTCAACGTGATAAGAAACGGTGATAAGACTGTCAACGTCTTCTACTTGCTCTGGCCAATTTTTTTAAATGCAATAGGTCTTATATGAAACGGCAAAAAAATAAAAATAAAATAGTGGAATCCCTTGTTAGAAATTTATTTGCTAAAGTTCGAACAGAAATCTCCGGATATCTGTCGAAGGCATCATTCACTTTTTAAACAAGACCTTGTCAAAATAAACTTTTTTTCGTACCACACCGCCTTGCACTGTTTTGACATTTGAGTTATTTTCTTTTGATGAAGCAGCAAAAAAGTGTAGCATGAATTGTAGATTTATTACTTTTTTTATGCCTTGTAGATTTATTACTTTTTACCGCAATCCCATAATAATTCTGAAGCTTATCAATAAGACTGTTAACTTTGCGCGGCTAAAAAAAATTTTCATGTTTTTTTAAATGTTCTTAGACTCGTCCTAACTTGTTTCAAACTTGTTTCTCAACCTCCCTATACATTTTAATTTTTCAACTTTAACGACAGTATAAGTAAATTTTACAGCTTGGTAACTTGTCAACATCTTTTACAGACCTACTAAGTATTCGTTTGGCTCCAGCCCATTTTTACACTTCTTACTGAGCCAATACAACTTTTCAAGTTATGAACACCTTTACCCAATTGATTTTATGCTATATACGATACGAAGAATAATATCGTGAATGTCATCACAAACTTTAGACGTATATCTTTTCTGCAATCTTTTCAATTTGAAGCTTTTTTTTCACCCAGTTTTCTATCAATACCAAGCTATTACCGCTAATACACTGTGCACAACATAAAGATTCAATTTTAGCAGTTAAAAATTTTCAGCATTTTTATTTGGAATATCACTTTTAAAATATTTAATTTTGCTGATCTTGAATAATTAGTATAAATGTCTAAATATTTTTTGGAGTTTTTTATTGATGGTAGTGATGATAAAGTGTGTTGGCTACCAAAAAAACTTTTCTTTCCAGTAACTTTAGTTCTTTGCTTGACTCTATCTTTTCTTCCCATAATTAAGACTTTTTTTTTTATTAAAATATATTCTTATTTCACTTCGCAACTCATATATAAACAAAGAAAATACTTACATTCTAGAACAGTTAAAAAAGTAAAATTTATTCAGAGTAGATAATTAAAGTAAAAACAAAGTAGATAAAGCCTTTTTTTTTAACAAGTAGATTTTTAACTTCATGTGAGCAGAATAGAAAAAGCTTTATTGTTGCCATGTTCGTTGCTAGGGTAAAACTTGATAAATATGATTCAAAAAATGAAATTACTTCACTTTCCTGACATTAGTTTTAAAATCTCAATTGTATTCTACAATAAATTTTACTTTGGAAACAAGAAATTTTCACTTAACTTATGGGGTACTTCACCCTTAATGAATAAGCAAGCCAGTTTTATCAATGAGATTTTCAAGTTGATTATTTATGCATTAAAATTAAATAAACACATTTTTTGATTTTTTTTTTGCAGAGCGGATAAACGTTAATGTTTATTGCAAAAAATGCTTTTTTTAACTATAAGGACTTTACCCTTTTATGTTGACATAAAAAGTTATCAAAGCTGCATATAAAAATAACATGCAGCGTAAAACGTTACATAAAAAGTAAATAAATTCCAAAAATAATCCGCAAAATTTACTTTTAGGGCTCATTTTCAACTTCCGTTTTTACCTCATTTTCATAAATTTAAGTTTTTTTATTTGGTTGTATAAAATTTGACAAGTTTATACTACCAAGCTCTAACCAAGGAATAACCAAGGTTGTTGCACCAATGTTAAACGTCTAACCTTTTATAATATTTTAATTTTAGGACAATTAAGATAGTTAATTACTATTATTAAAATATTAAATTAGATAAATTAAAATACAACTGCATAAACTTTAAGGCTTGCTTTTAAAGCTTATTCACAAAATCTTTTTTATCCGGATTATATGTCTCTTTTATCCGGATGTGTCTTAAATGTCGAATCCCCTTTATTCTTCGGAAATTTTTAAAACAGTAAGCCTCGTACTCTTCTTCCACCTCCATGACGGTCAGGTAATGCATTCAACTTTGCAATCATCTAAAAATAGCAAGTAAAAATAAAAACTTTAAATTATTTTTAGTTACTGCACAATAACAATAAAGTATGCGAAAAAAAAGAACCTCGTTAGAAATGTTACATCCTTTAGTAATAACAGCAAGATATGACATCAGTGAAACATCGTTGTATTGCTTAAAAATAACGAATTTCGCATTAAACATTTTATCGTTATCATACACATAACATCAGTGTAATACTAGCATACTAAGGTAAGATATAACATCAGTGTAATACTAGTATACTAAGGTAAGATATAACATCAGTGTAATACTAGCATACTAAGGTAAGATATAACATCAGTGTAATATTAGCATACTTAGGTAAGATATAACATTAGTATAATACTAGCATACTAAGGTAAGATATAACATAAGTGTAATACTAGTATATTAAGGGTTAAAAAAAGTTGCAATATCAGTTACCAAGACTAAATTAATATTAAAAAAAAAAACACTCAAAAGCGTATACGCGCGCATATATATATATATATATATATATATATATATATATTTTTATTTTTTTATTTTTATAAATTAGTGTAATCTACAAATAAAGTGCTCAATGTTCTTAAAAAACAGAGCAATAAAATACTTTTTGTAAATGCAGTGCATTTACAATAAAAACTGCACCGAGTGCAGTGAACGCCTTAGAGATTCTTAATAAGTTAAAAAGAGTATAGCAGAGTGAGATAATAGATCAAAAGAACAGATGTCCAGTGGAAAACAAAGAACCTCTTAATAGAAAAATATTAAAAATTGATCTAAGTAAAATGTAGTAAATATAAACAGGAACAATAAACAATAGTCGAGAAAAGTCATTAATTGTTGTTCTACTAAAAAGTTGTTAGTGTCGAGCGTAAATGTGATGTATAGACAGTGTCAGTGATGGAGCAGAATTATTTGTTTTATAAGTAGTTACCATGTGGTCTGTATTATTAGGGTAATACATTATAGATATATGTATTTTATGGGCGTCTCGAGTATGGTATGAATTCGCACCTTATAGTACTGTATGAACATAAAAAGACTTACAGCTTTCATCCGAGACTGGCATCCCATAAGAAGTTCTACTCTGAGTTTACACCAGGGTATCTTTTTGTTGGAGTATCCCTTTGTGTTATCGTAAAAGGAATATTTTCAGGGTATCCCATCGGGACAATTGCCACAGACTCCTGCATTGACATTGAGACCAGAGGACACTTAGTGGCCTTCACTTCAATTTGCATACAATTGTAAGTAATTTTTTGACATTAGCGACAGTAAGTGCAGTAGTTTGTTGCAGTATAACGAGGGTCAGTGAGAGTTGTGAACTGTTTTAAGTTCTTAACTCTAAACTTGTTCTAAGTACTCTCAATGTAGTGTACGTGTGTGTGCATACTGTAGTAGCATGCCATATTAGTATGAGTTACGAAATAGGTTGAAAGTCATTTAAACTGGTATAACGTAAGCTTGACGTGATTACTAGCAGTCAAATAACATGCAGCATAACAAAAAAACTTTTACAACTAAATAATCTGGAATATTAAAATGGAATTACACCAATATAGCAACAATAACTTGTATATATATATTTCAAAAACTGGTTCTAAAGTAAAGATTATCAAAAAATACGTTTGATTGCCCATTTTTCAAGACCACTTTTGTGAATGGCCACATTAGCAATTGTACATCAGGCTCTGAGTACAATTGAAACCGCTTTATTTTAGAAACACCTTGCAAAACTTAAGACAAAAAAAGTTTTTTACTTCATGATTAGTTTTATTTTTTGTCCATATAAACTGTACGATAAGTATTTGTTAATTTCTTTAATCAAAAAAAGTATTTTAAAAATGTAAATTGTTTAATGTATTTTAAAACATGTAAATTGTTTACAAATGTAAAAAATATAGCATGTTATTTATTGTTGTTTTTTTATTTTAAAAAATTTCGAAATTGAGTAGCAACTGAGATGCAACTCCTGTTATTGTTAGTAAAGCATTATTATATAAATATATAAATAACAACAATAATAATATTTAAAAGCTTTGGCATATAAATTTGCCGAAAGGTCACACACGAGCAGTAAACGCCTTTATTCTAATGAAGTAATTAGAATAAAGGAGAATTATTATTCAAACAAAGCATATTTTGACAGTTGTCAAGACAAAAATAAAGATTAATAGAGGAATATTTAAAAATAAATAAGACAGACAATACACCTAAACAGTACTTACAATAATAAAAAATAAATTTATGTATAGACACTGTTAACAAGAATATACAACGAATATATCAGCAAACAAAAACTTATAAAACAAAAAATAGATTAAAAAGTATGCACACAACAATGAAAGGCCTCAGAATAAAAAAAAACCATTAATGCTGATGTGTAAACATATTTTGTGTAGTGATTAAGTAATAAACATCTCCTCAGAGTCGCGTCTGTTGTTACTGGCATTTCGATGAGGATCAGCACTAATAACTAGTTTATCCCGTCAGATAAACGTCATCGCCACTTATGCTTTACCCCGCGACTTACGCATATTCCATACTGCAGTAAAAAAGGACTCACTACAAATAGCCAAAACCCAACCACACCCAAATTTGTAAAACACTAATATTTTTTTGATGATATGATATGTAAAGTGTAGATCTATTGTACAATATACATAAAAATAACTAAATAAATCACATACCACCGGTAGAAAACACTAAGCACAATAAATTAAAATTCTAATAAAAACACCAGAACAAAACTAAAGCAACTAAAGTATGCAAACAGAAAATACTAATAAATTTCCCCCTTAAACCATTTAATCTAGAATTATATAGAAATTTGAAAGCTAACAAGTGAATGTATGTAGTATGAAAATGTGTTTCGTAGTTTGTACAGATGGCAGGATTAACTGTGCGCCTGCCACAAGACTGTTATATTATGAAATGTATCTAGAAAGATTCGTTTTATAAAGAGAAGGCATCTTACTATTACCCATTTGTTGCTGCTGAATCTTGTGATTTTTTTAAAACATACTTCATTATTTTTACATAAATTAAATTAGTTACTTTCCTAAATTAAAAAAATTGATTTGATAAAACCTTTTGAAAAAAACTTTGGTACAAAACTGAATAAAACCTCTCAAAAATAATTGATCAGTTTATTGCCTTGTTGGTTGATATTATTTTAAAATCAATACAATGAAAATGAACAGAAATAAGAAGAACACTAAAGCATTAACCATTCCCCTAATTTCTAAAATTATTAAGGAAGCTGGTGACCCAATTTCAACTTTGTCATAGTTATGAAAGTCTCATAGCTTGATATGTTGTTTTTGTAGATACACTGCAAAGTTCTGGAAAATTTAAAATTAGTTAAATACATCAACATAATGAAACTGAACAAAAATTAGGATCAGAGACAAGAAACTAATCAAGGAGCAAAAGTAAATGACTTGGTTAGTCTGGAAAACAATTCAGAAGGTAGGCTAGATGGTAATACAGATAAAAGAAAATGTTTTGAGCCTTAGTACCAGCAAAGTCACTAGTGCTAAGCAACGCTATGCAGTATAATGAAAGTCACCAAAAGCAACAGTTTTGGAATTGGGTAAAAAAGAGTCCAATTGATGGGAAACAACAACAAAAAGTTTTAATAAAGTAGGAGAACAATCAAGAACAAAAAAAAAACAAAAACGATTGAGTAAATTGGTGCTAAACAAAAAGCACATCAAAGAACTGTCTGAGAAACTGATTTCACAACAAATAAATTAATAGGTGAATTAATATTTAAGTATGAACCAGGCTAAGCAGCATATATTGAAACCACATATTTGAAGTTTTAACATATTTGGCTAGGCACCATATATGTGAAGTTATTGAAAATCAACAGATACAAAACTACTTCGAAGACCACAAATATTTGTAAAAAACAATATATAGTGACTTCAGTGACGGATCTAGGGGGAGGGGGGATGGTGGTATGCATCCCCCTTCCCAGACCAGAATCTGTAAGTCCTAAAATATCTTAGAAATTGATAAAAAATGCAGATAACCACAAAGAATCCTTAGTGGTAGTGGTAGAACGCTCACCTTGTGAGCAAACTCTATGTTTCCTACATCCTCACATGTCCCTAGTAGTACTATGCTCTAAACTATCAAAATTTTGACACCTTATTTTATATTATTCTTATTTTATATTGTAATACAAGACACTTCTAAAATATTTTTAAATAAAAAAACAAATTTTATGAAACTGTGCTGCATAACTTTTAATCTAAAATAAAAAATCAACACATTCAAATATGAAAATCAACATTTAAATATGAAAATATTATTTCAAAAAACCATTCTTATGACAAGAAATTGAATGTAACAAAAGGTAACATTCTTAGATATTTTCAACTGCTGTATTTCTTAACAAAAGAAATAAAAACATTTAAAGCTGCTTGGTCAAAATACTTTTTAAAAATACAAAAAAAAAAAAAAAAAAAAAAAAAAGGATCCATTACCTAAATTTACATAACTAGCGTCAGTATACGCTAGAAACTTTCTTTATTTAAATCAGATTTTACCATTTGCTTTTAATAACTTGTGTAAAAGGAGGTGATAAAGATGATTTTTATGAAAAAAAAATTAAATGTATACAAAAAAACATATGTAAATGTTTTAATGTACCATAAAATATGTTTAAAATTTTTTTAAAATCGTGTTTTCTCAATTTAAACTTTCTTTGATTTTTATGATTTTTAAGGTAGAATTTTTTGGATGTCCAAAGAAAAACTTTCTGAAGTTTTTTAATGATTTTATAATTAGACAAAAAAAAAAGAAATTCAAATAGAAACCAGGTTGTAGATAAAAATGTGTTATCAGAAAAATTTTTTAATATTTTAAACTGAATATTTCTTACAGACCTTGCTTAAAGTTCACGAATTTTGGTGAATCTTTCGTAAATTAAGATAGCAATTTAATGTTTAACTTTTCCAAATTAAATATAGTAGAAACCAAGTAAACAACAATTAAATTTAATATAAACAAATATTTTAAGGTCATCAAACAGGACTCCAATAAAGAAAGTCTTCAAACAGGTATTTAAAAAAGTAACAAACATTAAATTAGCTTACTTTCAGTAAATCTTCTTTAAATGAGTTTGTATTTAAAACAGGAAGTCGCTGACATAAACTTAAACACTCACGCATTATTTCTTGATTCAAAGGAATTTCACCTAATAAAGTTACATTATAGAAGTTACTTTTCTCCTTATAACATATTGATCCAGCAATGTAAATTGATAAATAAATTCTTAAAAAGTTTAACAAACCATTTTGTACAGCTTTTACATACTGGAGAATAGTTTCAATTCTTGAGTATAGCATCTGCACGGCGCTTTTATCAACTTGCATATGTTCTGAGACTAAAATAGAAATATGCGTTCTAAAACTTAAACGGAACTAGATGTTTAAAAAGAGAGTATTTGTTTTATAACTAAAATAAACACATGTTCCCACACATAATAAAAAAAATTAAAGTATTTAATATGGTAAATATAGTAAATTTAAACTTTTTCAGATCACAACAAATTTAACGTGAGAAAAAGTAATTTACACCAATTTTCCTCATGTAGAAGCCCATAGAATAGAATATAAGGTAGAAGTAGAAGTAGAAGAGTAGAAGGTAGAATACTTCTACCTTCTACTGCCTATTTTTCAAGCAGATCTAGATAAATACTTACATAAAATAATAACAGAAACAATTACTACAAGTTTGTTTTTTAAACTTCCTGAAATTTCTCAGAATTTACATAGAACTTCTTTGAGCTTCGGGAAATTCTTTTGGATTTTTCCAATTAATTTATAATAAAAACTTAAGAAACTTTAAAAACTGCAACATTTGCATATGAGCAACTATATCTTACATTACTAAAATAGATGTGAAAATAAGTCAACATATAAACTTTTTTCATTACAGCTATGTGTAGTGTAATTCTTGTAACTCATGACAACATGCAATTTCTTGGTACTGAAATCCTGGTCCATAACTTAATAGAAATATAATTTTCAAAATGTTGATATTTCAGTAATTATAGCATTTTTTCTTTAATTATATACTATTCAATAATTTTAAATGTTAAATTAATGTAAATATTTAATTGTAACTAAATTTTGTTGAAAATAATTGTGTTCCTATTTGTTAACAATTTATGTTTAGTTTATTGTAAACAAAGTTTTTCAAACACTGTAAACCAAAGTAACAGTCAGGTTTGAAATCTCCCCACATCAGATTTTATTTTATATATACTTAGTTACATATAGAATAATAATTGTTTACTTAAAACCTCCAGTTGAGTGGAAAAATGCATGAAAATCAAAAAATTAATACTTTTTAATTATATAATTATCCGCCATTTTCAACAAAATAACTTTAATTTGTCAGCGATTTTGTTTTTAAACATTCTCTGGTGCACAACGACTTAAAGTGTGATTAAACAGACGTCAGCAATATATGTGCTGTTTGTTTTAAAACCTTTGGTAAAAAGTCATCAAAGCTTCATTAAATAACCAAAGCTATTGAAGAAAAAATGAAAAATTTTATTTGGGATAGCTATGATCAGAAATTACTTAACCACTAAAGTTATTTGTAGCAATTATTATAAAAACCTTTATTGTTTAAAAAAAAATGATACAAAATACCTTAATAAATGGCTAAACGAAATTTGTCAGGTTAGTTATTAAACTGAATTAAAAATTATATTGAAAATATATTATAATTTATAGATTAAAATTTATAGATTGAAATTATAATGAAAAGATGTGTTCAATATGTTGTGGAATTGTTAAACCAGGAATTATTCACTTTTGTGGGGATGTTCAAGCTGTAAAAAATTTAGTTAATGTAGCATATGCATTAAGATCAGCAAGTGCGGAACGTGTTGCTTCAAGTATCCTAAAAACTAAAATGCAAAAAGAAAATATTTTTAGAGGTGAAAAATTTACAATTGCTACTCATGGGAAACCATTGAGTATTGTAACTGGGACTATGGACAAAAAAAGTGATTGTGCAAGTTTAAATCAAGTGTCTTTTGGAACAAATATGGAGCTTGTAAAATGTTTAGAACTATCCCAGTGTAAAACCAAAAAAATGTGTTCTATATTTGGAAAGAATTTTGGGATTCAGTAGTATTCAAGGAAATATAATTAAAAAATTAGAAACTTTAAAAGCTGAATAGAATGAATATTTTTATGCAAAGAAGAAGAATTTTTTAAAGCATATTTTTTATTATACTATTTTTTATAGTAAATAAATCAATGGTTTATATAAAGGATATTGATGAATTTATTCATGTTATAATCACTGAAAGAAATATTGCCCTCTTTTAACAATTATAAGAGTTGCTGTGGATTCGGGTCAAGGTTTTTTAAAAGTCACAGTGAATGTTTTTAATCTGCATGATAAAACTAGCAGCCAACCTGACCTTGATGATGCTGGAGTGAAGCGTTGTTTTATTATATGCTATTGAAGAAGGAATACCTGGAAACACAATGGAAATCTTAGGAAATTAGTTGATTCTCTTAATCTTCAAAATATTAACTATTCTGTTGCATTCGATTTAAAGTGTGCAAATCCAATGTTTGGCATTACAAGCCATGCTGGAAAATATAGTTATCCATAGTGTGAAGGAAAGTCTTTTGGATTGTGGAGTAAAACGAACTCTTGGTTCTCTTGATTATCAATGCAGTAAATACTTAGAAGCTGGAAAACCAAAACCAAAGATGGCTGATTATAAAAATGTAATTAATCTAAGAGTTTTATATCTTGAAGAAGATCCAGACACAGTTATAGAAAATTTAGTTCCAGTACCTGAGTTGCATATATTAATTGGAATAGTCACAACTTTTGGAAAGTTTTTATCAAAACTATGGTCTGGCTTTGAACAATGGTTAAACTCAAATTATATACATTTTTAGAAGTTACCATGGCATTGGGTTTGATGGCAATAATGCCAACCAACTTTTAGATAAATTAGATGTTCTTGCTCTTGATATTGCTGATCAAGGAAAACTTAATTTATTTCCAGTTATTGAATGTTTAAGAAAGGTTAAAGCAGTAAAGCTACCTTTGGAGAAAAAATTATTGGTGATATGGAATCTGCTGTTATGGAATTTGAGACAGCTTATGCTAATTTAATGGAGTATATTAATCATTACTTAGAGAATATTTCTTTAAATATAACATGAAAAGTTCAAATTGCAATTAAACATATTGTACCATTTCTAAAAAGTACCAATACTGATAATGGGCTTGGAATTTACTTAGAACAAGCAGGTGAATCTGTTCATTACGAGTATAAAAAAACATGGTCTAAGTATAAGACACGACAAAACCACTCTGATTATGCTAAATGATTGAAGTCAAGTGTTGTCACATTTTCAACATTTAATAAATAGTTAACATGTTTATATTTTAAGTTAATATATTGTTGACCCACAATCAAAAAGTGTTGCTTTTTAAGTATTTCAATAGCATGTAAGATTAAGTATCTATAAAATTTAATACTATTTATGTAACTCTAAAGCTTAGTCAAGATATTTGTTCACATTAAATCCATTTATTGTATTTTGTTATTATTTTTTACCTAAACTTTTTTGCTATGTTATCTTTTAGAGAATATATGTTCAAACACTTTTTAATGCTTTATAATATAAGTATACACAAGTATAGAGTAAAATTAGGTTAAGGCATGTGATAAATTTTATTTTTCCTAAAATTACGTGAAATACATGAACTTAAATAATATTACCTATGTACTGCCCCTCCCCTTTAAATCAAATGTCAAAATGTGTAAAATTTTTATTTCAACCAATTTTTTTAAATTCACCTCCCCAAGGCCGAGAAGGCCACTACAGACAAGGAGGCTACTTAATTGTGGTTATAATCCTCTCTCTTAACTCTATAACTCTGAAACACAAACCTTGACAATCAAGGCTGCTGCGCAGAGAAACAAGATGAGCACGGTACGGTATGTGGTGGGGATTGAACTCGAGACCTCTTGCTTACGAATTTCTATGAAGGTTCTCAATACCCTTACTTAATTTAACTACTGTTTTATTTCTTAATAACAAAAAATTGGATGTGGGAAGACTTCAAACCTGGCGGTCAGTCTGGTCACAGTGCAAAGAGCTATATATTATGTTCCTTTTTCTTAACAATTGACGTTTTGCTGATTGTAAATAAAAATGTAATTATTTATATAAATAATTAAATAGACTTTTGTTTTGCATTTTATTATTTTAGTAAAAGCTCCTCTTATAATTACAAATAAATAATTAAGTCATAAATGTCTTAGTTACTTTTTTAACAAAAAAGATTTTAAGTGCCAAAAAAAGTCGTCTTTATTTTATAAATAAATATAAAAAAATAAAAAGTAATAAAAAAATAAATATAAGAAAACTTTGAACTGTCAAAAAAAATTAATTATTTAGATTTTCGGTTATGGGCCTATGAATTTATTGATGATGATAAGCCTATGAATTATGAGCTCATGAATTTGCATATTTTTCTGTTACAAAAATATTTGGTTTAATTTATAAATCTAAGTGGTTATTTTAAAAATTTAGTTCACAATTTTTATTAATTAAATAATTTAAAAAAATTGCGATTACTTTTATATTACATAATGTATTTTAATATTTTTTTATCAAAGTTAAAAAACATATTTTAATAATTTTTATAAAAATAAAATAAAAAATTTTAAAATTAAATACATTTTTAAAATATTTGAGTAAAGCATTTTTTTTTTGAAACCAAATTATAATATTTTTTATAAAGTGACACAAAATGTAAAAATACAAGATTTAAAAAATTCTATTCTAAGAAAATATTCCAATTCAAGAAACCATTTTAAAGATGATCTTATATATTATAACTTGATTGTTTTAACGATGATCACATTATTTTAAGATTATCTAAATTTTAATTGAAATTTTCCACATTTTACTCAACCATAAGCTAGAAGGAAAGTATTTTAAGTCAGAGTTAATTTCTTTTAAGTTTTACTCAAATAATCATGTCCTACAATGCAGTAGGGCATGTGGCAGGCTGTGCTGGAGTACATGTTTCCAGTAGCAGAGGGATGAAAGTAGCAAAGAGTTATGCAACAGGCAGGGATGTCATGGTCATCAGGCAGTACGGGACAACTCGCAAGGGCAACTGAAATTTAGAAAAAATACCAGCAAGTAGCCTGACAGGGCGATTAGAGAATTCTTACTTATAAAAGATTATTTAATAATAAATAGTAGGTACTGAATACCAAATTGCATTAATTGCACAAATTATAATTTGTAAAAAAAATAAGCTGAATTAGATTAGACATGCGTGCGATTTAGAATGCTTCAAAATGTGACTATAATTTTTTAAATCTTTTTGTCGAAATTTGAAGCACATTTTCTTTTCAATTCAAATTGTGTTTCAAAATAACATTTTCTTTAAATTTAAAAGCGCTAACAACTCATTTTTTTAAATGTTATCATTGCATTTTAAATCATGATAATGGGCACATAAATCATTAATTATGCTTAAACTTTTGTTTGCCATAGTTAAAATAAATTTTTATTTAAACTTTGTCAAACAAAAGTTGGAGCATTATTAATGAAGCACATGGAAATTTTTTACTAAAAAAGAAGTTTTTGCATATTAAAGTAAAATGATTCAGAAAAATTCAGATTCAGACAAAGTGATTGAAGATTAAACAAAATGTAGTAAAATTTTATTCATTTTCTAAAAAGCTCTCGGTCTTTTTCTAAAAAGATCACCGGTCTCGATCTCACCGTAAAAGCTCTGATCATTGACAAAATTTTAAGCTTTGATCATTGTTTAGGCATTGGTCCAACGTTGTGTACAATATTGGCCCACTGTTGTATACAGCATTTACCCATCGTTGGCCCAACATTGTATACAACATTGGCCTAATATTGTTTGTAACATTGGGTCAATATTGTATAAAACGTTAGGCAAATATTATTATAAATCAGCTATATAATAAATTTCAACAACAAATGTTGTATATCAGCCTAACATTATATACAACATTAGATTGTTGTTACAAATAGATGATTTCCATCGGTATATTGAAATTTATAGAGAAATAAAAACAAAAATGTATGATACAAGTATAAAATTTTATTTATTTAATTTACATAATTTTTTCCTTAAATATAAATATTGCAAACACCAAACATAAACCAAAAACTAACACATTGAGTTTTAAATAAAAACAATTCCCAATTTTTTTTCTAGTTTTTATTTTGTCAATGACAAAATAAAAACTAGAAAAAAAACAGATATCAATTATGACAAAAAATAAATAAAAGTAAGAACATTACACATAGCTTTTTCCATTGCAATACTATTAAACAATTAATATATATAATTAAAATAAATATAATTAATTTGTTTTTAATTTGGCAGTTTCTTATTAGTTATATTTTAGTAGTCTTTTATTTTAACTTTTTCTTTTTTAGTTTTTTCTCCGTACTTAAGATAAACTACCAAAACTACCGTACTTAAGATAAACTACCAAAACTACCGTACTTAAGATAAACTACCAAAACTACCGTACTTAAGATAAACTACCAAAACTACCGTACTTAAGATAAACTACCAAAACTACCGTACTTAAGATAAACTACCAAAACTACCGACTCAAGAATGACTCAAGACATTATTTCAGTGACCCGAAGAGCGACCAGGAAAAAAACTAGAGGTTACACAACTGACAGTAAAAAATAAAAATAGGGACAGTAATTAACAAACAAAGGACAATTCTCATGTCTAATATCATGTTTCTATTTATCTAACTGCATACTTATTCCTCTATAATGTAAGTCTTGTATATCAATTCTCACGCTAAGTTTGTTTAATTTAGCATGACAAATCAAAATATATATATTTTATTAGAACCTTGAGATACATCTGAGTGACCAGTTGATGATAGCCTAGCAACATGATCAACACCGATTCTTTCTGCTTCTTCAGATGCCAAAGTGTAACTTATTTCAATGAATGACGTTCGAGGCTATAATAAATATATAATAAAAACAGACACTTGATACACAAATAAAATTTCATTCAAACTATTTACAAAAATAATTATATAAGCACTCATATACTTAAAAATGACACAATATTTTTTATTCTTGACATTTTTTTAACATAACTATTACATTTTCAAAAGACTTAATCTTAAATAAAAACTCTGGATATTAAAAATAGAAGATTTTACAGAGAAACATTAACAGACAAAATATATACATACCAAACTAATAAAAATTATTACAAAAAAGACTTGGTAAATAACCAATCAATTTAAAAAAAATCAAAATAAACTAAACTGGCAGTTTAATTAAATAAAAGTTATTAGGTAAAGAATTTTCCCATTTAATGTGAAGCGCTTCTTTTACCTTTAATTTATGTTTGTTTGTACATTTTTTTTAAAAACAATATGTGCATGACATAATTGTTATCTTTGATTCTGAATGTATCCCAAGAATTTTTAAATCATCTTCATTAAAAACATAAAATTTGAAAGTTACAATTAAAAAAGAACCAGATTTCCTTTTTTCAGATGTGGTTATTAAAAAATCCAGTTCCTTTTTGACATTAGCTTATAAAAGACTAATCCAAGTCTTTTACAAAACATTTTAGTTTTGTTCCCTCTTGCTATAATCAATTTTTTTTTTTTACAATTAACTCTATATATAACTTGGTCGTAAATGTTGTTTGGTTAATTGAGCAAAAATACTTGGCTGGGATTTAAAAGACAAAAAAAATCTTTTTTTTTGTCTTTGTAAATCTGTGTTATAAATTATCTTAAAACTGATAAAAAAAAATTCTATCAACATCAATTAATAACTTGTATATAAATGCATCAATTAATAACTTGAATCAATTAATTAATTGCAAAAATCTGACTAACGGTAATTCTTTTGAAGTTTTTTACATTGCTCCAACCAAACAAAAATTAAAGGTAAAAGAGCCCATATTAAAATAGAAAATCCATCACATAATAAACAAGCGTCTCATTATACTTATGTTACATTTATCTCTCTAATTAAACTGCTAGTTTATTCTATTTTGATTTTGGTTTTTTATAAAGTCATTTTTATCGATTTATTATGTATATTTTGTTTGTTAATATTTCTCTGTAAAGTCTTCTATTTCAATGTTTGTTAAAGAATTTTATTGTACAATTAAATCTTTTAAAAATGTAATAATTATATTACAAAATATTTTGTTATATATATATATACATATATACATATATATATATATATATATGTGTGTGTGTGTGTGTATATATATATATATATATATATATATATATATATATATATATATATATATATATATATATATATATATATATATATATATATATATACACATGCACACACACATGTGTGTGGTTTTTATTTCGGTGGAGATTTCAACATTTTCCAGCATTTCTGCATTTTTCCAGGACAACTAGTTTTGCAATAACTTAAAGCAACTTTATTATCATTTCTTTACATCAAAGTAAATGGAATTGTTGGATAGACTGTAAGGTATTTGTTCAGAAAAGGTTCAAATATAATTAAAATATAAGCAAAGAAATATAACTTAAGAAGCAATTAAATGATCACAAAGTTTTTTTTTAATGGCTATTGCTCTTGACATTTCTAAAGCTTTTGATAAAGTTTGGCATGCTGGTCTTCTCCATAAGCTTTTTTCTTATGGTGTATCTGGTAACATATTTAAGATTATTGAATTCTTTCTTTCCAATCGCAGCATAAAAGTTGTCCCCGACAGACAGCACCCTCCTTCATATCCTGTTACTTCAGGGGTTCTTCAAGGTTCTGTCCTCAGCCCTATACTCTTTTTAATTTACATTAACGATCTTTAAGAAATTCTCACATCTAGGTGGCGTTTGCTGATGGTACTACCATTTATTCTAGTCATGATAAGAAGCCAACACTCTCTTCGTGAGGGGTTTTGAGCTTGAAACGGATCTCACTTCTGCTGCAGCATGGGACTCACAGTGGCTGGTGAACTTTAATTCAGATAAAATCCAAATTTTTTCATTTTAAACATAGTTGGACCTGCTCTTGCAACCAGCCTTCAACCATTGTCACATCGTTCTAGTGTTGCTTCTCTTTCTTTCTTGTAAATACTATAATGGCCACTGCTCTAAAGAGCTAGCGTCTCTTGTGCCATCTACTAAAACTCATTCTCGTGCTACTCATCATTCAATAAAGTCTCATCTTTTTTCTGTGACTGTTCCTAAAACTCTTATTCGCACAGTTTTTTTCCTCGAACATCAGTTCTTTGGAATTCACTTCCTTCATCTTCCTTTCCTTATTCATATAATTTGCAAATTTTTAAGTCGTCTGTCAATCGTTATCTTGCTTTACAAATTTTATTTTTTCTCTTCCAGTAACTTCCAACTCTAATAGTGGTTGCTTGCAGCCTTGAAAAAAAAAGAAAAAAGAAAAAAGGTAACCACTTTTTTGTTTTTAAACCGCCTAAAATAGAAATCAAGAACCATTTAGAAACATTTTGAATCATATCTATTCATATTGGTTCTCTTGTCAATACTTTTATATTAATCAGTAAGTCAGATGGTTCACAAAGAATGTTGTCTGTCTAACTGTAATTGCCAGTAACTTATTGTCATGTAAAAACTTGATCCTTCTTCATCATTGCTTGTGAACTTTGAATGGAGCTAGTACTAAAGTAGAAGTTACCTTGCTAAGCAGAAGTTTTAAAGAAGTTAAGAGGGTTGATAAATTTTCTCAATTTTCTGTTACTGGTTGAGAAAATTGATATAATAAGCAAACATCATGTAAAATATAATAAACAACATTCAAAACATTTTTTAGATCCCTTTAATACAGTCTCTCTTTTGTGACAGACTCTAAAAGATTTTAAACTGCTATGGTCAATATGCAAGCTCCAACATTAATAAGAAAATGTAAAATAGTTCCAGTCAGACAAAAATAGACTGTCCATTGATATTTGGTATATCATTGTTGTATCCAAATTTTTAATAACATCCTTAAAATTTGTAAATAAGTCTTGGTGTGTTGTCATGATAAGTCTTGGTGTGTTGTCATGGCAAGTCTTGGTGTGTTGTATGACTAAGAAACTTGATCCAAAGTAACGAACATTTACACGGTTTCTATTTGTTCTATTTGATAACCAAGAGAATATCACTTGTTCATTTCATCCACCATACATTCATATATTGTTATATAAGTCACCTGTTAATTTACAATATCTAATATAGATTCATATAATGTTATAAAAGTCATATTACGTTATATCTCACCTGTTCATTTACAATATCCAACATAGACTCATATATTGTTATAGGCAGCTATAAATTCATAAAAAACATCAAATTATTTTTAATTTATAAAACAGAAAAAAATAATTTAAACTAACATGCTAGAGTCTTTTCCTAAGTTAATAACTGCAAATAATAAATCAAATATACCTAAAAATTATTAGTTAAAAATCTTAATAAAAATGAATATTCAATATAATTACATAAACAACATGAATAAACTTTATATTTTGTTCAAATCAAAACCCAAGTGATAATGGCTAAGTTCATTATTTATTTTAATTTTCTTTTTGTAATTCACCTCCCCAAGGCCGAGAAGGCCACTACAGATAAGGAGGCTACTTGTGGTTATAGCCCTTTCTTAAGTCTATAACACAAACCTTGACGAACAAGGCCACTTTGCGGAGAAATAAGTTAAGCGCCAAACTACCAGGGACGTGATCGAACTCGGAACCTCTCGCTTATGAAGCGAGCGCTCTACCACTACACCACTACCGTATTTGTTATATAATAAACTAATACATCCCTTGAGTTCATTAAGACATCAAATGGGTTCAATATTTGTACATTATATAATATATTAGTATACAACTCATCATTTCGATTCATCATGAGGGTTCAATATTTTAAATAATCATAAAAATTTGATGGCTTGATTTTTTCTTAAATAAAAAACTGAAAAATAATTTACCATTAATAATTTTTATTCTAAATAAATTTTTATTCTAAATAAACTTTCAAAAAAATACAAGTATTTAAATTAATTTAAAAAAAAAAAAAGTTGAGAAAAACAAAAACAAAAAAGTTTACGTAAATTTAAATACACTTTTTTTTTTGAAATAAGAAGCAAAATCAAGACTATTTCTAGAAAAGCACCGCTAACTAGTTACAAGCAACACTATCTAGTTACAAGCACCAATATCTAGTTACAAGCACTACTTCATATTAATGTTACAATATTTGAGAGTACCAGTGTAATGAGTAACCACAATACTGATATTATCAACCAAACATATACACACACACACACACACATATATATATATATATATATATATATATATATATATATATATATATATATATATATATATATATATATATATATATATATATATAGATAAGTAGAAAATCACATAAAATTTTTTTTCATTTTACACTGTGTTTCATCAACAAAGATTCATCAGAAACATGTTCATGAAACACAGTGTAAAATGAAAAAAATTTTTGTTAAGTGATTTTCTACTAATATATAATTGCTCTGTTCTTTTAAGAACATTGAGCACTCTATTGTGTGGAATACATTTTAAAGTTGTTTAAATATATATATATATATATATATATATATATATATATATATATATATATATATATATATATATATATATATATATATATGTATATATACTTGTATATCAACTTGTTTCTCAGCGCAGCGGCCTTGTTCATCAAGGCTCATGTTTCGGAGTTAGGGAGTTGAGAGAGGGTTATAACCACAAGTAGCCTTTTCATCTGTAGTTGCCTTCTCGGCCTTGGGAAGGTAAATTACAAAAAAAAAAAAAATATGTATATATATATATATATATATATATATATATATATATATATATATATATATATATATATATATATATATATATATATACATACACAATAACTTAACTTACTGGATTTTAATTACTATTTTGAGTTATTTTACAAATTAATGTGTTTTAAAAAAAATAATTTATTAGATTTACCTAAAGAACAAAAAATTTAAATGTTTACTAAAATTGCCTGATGATAATTGATTAAAGGTTTAGTACTCATGTTCTTGGTCAAATTTTAAATGATGTTGATACGATAAAATTATTAAGAAAACATCATAAACAATGTTTTCAAACCTTATTTTGGTGTTAAAAATATACAGTTACACCCCTTGCCCTTACGTATGCGCTAAGCTATTTAAAGTAACATTTTTTATCATTTCTTAATATTTAAACAAGTCTAAAGAAATTATTTAAGTGGCAAGATGAAAGAAATACTTAATGTTATAAAAACCACTCATTAAATTTGCATGATGATTACATAAAAAAGTTTGCATGACAATTATATTTCATATTTATTTACAAATGTGATAATTTAAGCAAAGAAAAATTTGTTTTTATTACACTAACTTTTCCATCCAAAATGTTCAGTAAAAGTAAAAAAAAGAAGAAGATGTTATAGGCATGTAAAAAACTGTTATAGGCGCGTAAAAAAAGAAATCATAAAATGAACAAAATTTTTTAAAATAACAAAAATAGTTACCCAATTAAATAAAAAAAAAATTGAAAAAGAAAACAAAAAATTTTATTATTTAATTAGTTAAAAAATAGTACACATTAAATTTATATTAGCGTCACTTTTGATATTTTAAATTTTGTATGTTTTGTTATAAAGATTTTATAACAAAATGTTTTTTCATTTAAAAAAAAAAAAAAAAAAAAAGAAAAGAAAAAACATTAACTATTACAAACTTTAAAAAGTTTATTTTTTTATATTTAAAAAAAGCAACTTTTTATGGATATAACTCTTTTATTAATTTTTTTGCTTAAATTTACTCTTGAAGAAATATAGCTCTTGCAATGTCATTGTTTATATTTATGAGTTTTGTGAAAAATAATAGGTTGAAAAAATAATATTTTATAATTGTTGCGTCATCTTTATATAAATAACAGATTGTGCAATATCGAAAAAGTAAAAACAGAAATTTTCTTATAATTAAGAAATTAGGAATTTTGATTAAAAAAGTAAAATAAAATTTATTTAAAAATTATTTAAAATAAAAAAAACTGGTTGTTCTTTTTTTGCAGTTTTTCTTCCTCCTTTTCTATTTTTTACAAAAAATTAAATTCCTTGTAAACATGTTATAATTTAAAAACAGCATGAAAAATATTCATAAAGTGTAAGATTAACTTTTTTGTTTTAAGGCAAGTGAAAGCCTTAAAACAAAAAAGTTAAACATACAAAAAAAAATTTTAGTTCATTTAGAATGGTAGAGAAAGGAAAGAAAGAAATTTATGTTAATGATAATAATAAAAATAAATTTAATTCTTTAAAATAAAAAAAATTTATAAATTTATATTGAAACAAAAAGGTTATAATAATTATAAGAAACAAAAACTTGTTGTGTGGTAATTTATTTTATTGCGGTAGTTTAAAAAATGTCCTTAAATAATAAAAGAATAAAGATAATTTAATGATGTCAAAAAATCATGCTAATGAGCTAATGAGTTAAGCCGTTTTTTATTTAAAACAAGTCCTGCAGTTAGGATTTTAGGATCTGGAAACTGCTTGTGGGATCATTTTGACCACAATGCTGGCTTTGAGGATGGATTTGAGATCTGTAAATGAGTAACTTGGTTAAAGACACTAAGATCAGATCTTACTAAAAGACAACTCACTACATTTATAAGCTGGATGAGTTACAAAACTAAAAGATTTAGTTTTGCAACAAATTTTGTAACATCTTTGTTGTTTGCTTTTTTATTAGTAATAACTCTCTTGTACTACCTATTGAAACAAGTGGTCTTGTTTTTTCAACCTTAAGTCTATAACCTGTTTGACACCAATGCAACATTTAGTAATAACCAGGTCCCATTAATAAATAAATGTGTAATATATGTTTTTTGTTAATCTGATTTAGTGGCTTTTTAGTCTTTACCCGAAAATCCCAAGTTTTAGTAGGAATGATACTCATTAACTTTCTTCTAATGATAAATCAATCAGAAATCTTTATATAATGATATAAATCGTATATAATTTTATGATATTTTATTGCATATTAGTTTCATTAGTTTCAAATTTATATTGAAACACTTATCAATTTATATTCAATCATTTATATTGATTTCATTAATTTATGTTGCCCTGCTCCACCATACTTAAACCAGATTTGATACTGCTCCATCACAACCATACTTAAAACAGATTTGATACTCATCATCACTGAATGAAATAAAAGATTCTTTAATTAAATTCAAAACAAAGCCAACTGTCATTCTTACAAGCTCTTTGTATTAAACAGATATACCTTTTCTGTCTAAAACAATTGATAATACTTGTGTCCTCTCCTTTTTAATCACACAGTTCATACAGATTTTATTTGTTTTGAAATGATTCTGCAAACATCACTCTTCTTCATAAATGGTGATGAAAATATAAATACAATGTATTTTTCTTAAAATGTTTTTCCGTGAGGTAATTATAACATACTTTTTCAGACATTTTTTAACTTTTATTAAATATTCAAAATAATTATAAGGTATTTTTTTAATGGCCGAATATGCTACAGCGATATATCAAATAAATAAATAATTAATTTTCTTATTTTTAACCAAAAACAAAAAAAATAATAAAATGCAAACTTAGCAATTGAATGTATATATGACTTCCATGAGAGGTCAGTAGTGAACAATAATATAAAAAGACAAAAAGAGGACTCAACAAGAGGTTGCTATTCATCAATAAAAGAATGTTGAGAGTATCGCGTTGTTTGCAGTAAATAACTTTTGTTGGAGTTAAAGTGATAAAAAAAGAAGACTTTTTTGTCAAGAGAGGATATAAAATTGAGTCATCAGCAAATAGATCTACTTCAGATGCAAGGTTGTCAGAAAGATCAATAATATAGATGAAAAATAAAACAGACCAAGAATAGAACTTTGAGTTACCCCAGAAGTTACTGAAAATCAAATATAGTGTTGGCTTTTAAAAATTACTCTATTAAAACGGTTAGAAAAAAATGATTTGATAATCTCAAAAACTTCCCAGAGGCAGTAGTGGTATAGTGGTAGAGTGCTTGCTTCATAAGCGAGAGGTTCCGAGTTTGATCCCCACCAGGTCCCTGGTAGTACCGGGCTCAACTTGTTTCTCAGCGCAGCGGCTTTGTTCATCAAGGTTCGTGTTTTGGAGTTATAGAGTTAAGAGAGGGTTATAACCTCAAGATAGAGAGAAGACAATAATTGATAATCAGACAATCATTGGAATGGGTAAGAATGTTCACCGAAGTCTTTAAAAATTGGAACCAGCATTTTCCAGCACGCAAGAAAACAAGATTCAGTCTTAATAGTTAAACACTTAATAATTTAGAGGATACAAAATAATTTAGAAGTATATGACACAGTAAAGATACACAGATAAAATGTTACTGATGAAATTTTTTTACCAAACATATACTAGCAATAAAGACAATAAAGATTAAGTGATTATATAATAACACTTTATATGTTTATAATTTAAATATATAAAAATTTATATTATAGAATTATATTATAAACATCTATTTATATATACTTTCCAAATATGTTTAAATATATTATACAAAATAAACTAATTATTCTTATAATAACAATTTTTTCAGAATTAAAAAAAAAAGCATACATTAGCTGATTTTGAAAAAGGATCCAACTTCAACAATAAGGAACTTTCATTTATTACAGTTAGCTAAAAAAAAAATTTATAGCAGTTTAAGGTTGGTATTTTAAGTTTTAAAAAATTATTTTCATCTTATAGAGAATGATAAGTACGAATACTCCAGAGCAGTAGTTGCCAACCCTTTTTGTGCACAAGCCACGTGTGGATCCTTGTTGCACCTATATTTCACTCCTAACAAACTGTTTTTTAAATTCAATAACAAACTGTTTTTAAATTTAAGAAACTTGAATACTTTGCACAGTTTCCCTTCAACGAAAAACCTCTAATAAAAAAAAGTTAGAAGTGGAGATAATACTCTAATCTTGCAAATGACGCAAACACTTTTGCTTTTAATTCCTCTTATGTTCCACCTCCTGATACAATTATATCCTTTAAACAATAAATAAATTAATGCATTAGATTTTGCAACCACAATCTAAATTCGCTACTTTTTTCTTTTCACCCATAAAATTTTGCAAACATTGTGGGTGAAAACACAAGACTATTAGATTTTAAAATCAAGATTGAGAATACAAGATTCCTTAAGATTTCAGTAATAAAAAATAATACAGAAAAAAAGAAATATGGCACTTGACTCAATAAGGTTTCTAACCACTGCTTTAGAGGGTGGACAGGAACATATTAGATATGGACAGGAAAATATCGGATGAGAATATCCATAAAGGGTGAATAATTAAAATCTTTTTATTTTCTTAACTTTACTTTAATAAAATAAAAAATAAAAATAAAATATAAAAAAAAAACCTGCTTATGAACAGTTATGTCACATTCCGTAGCTTCTGACCAACCAACAGTGTACCAACCAAGAAAATCCAAATCTTTAAAAACCTGACGAACTAAAATATGTCTTAAAAATTAAACACAACTAAGAAAATAGATATGGTATATATAATGAGGTGGTGCTTGAAACTTTTTTAAAAATGTCTTCTCACATGCTTTATATGTACACTATGTAAAAAAACAACACAAAACTAAAAAAAAAATTAAAAAAAAAGTTTATTATTTTTTTTTCAATTTTATTCAGGTGTTCCAAGAAGTCCTTATGGTCTTATCACAGAGCACCGCGGATGAGCATTTAATCGGAAGTATACGCCTCCTTCCAAACTGATGTCGAAAAACTTGCCTAGAGGTGGAGTTTGTACCATGGATCCTTTGTTTCTGAGGCAAGTGCACTATCACTGCACCATGTCTGCCTTTCAGAGATATTCAGAGATTAATAAGCTGAAAGTAGTCACTCACTATATACACTAATAATTGGAGATAATAAAATCTTACCAAATTCTACTAGGTTTGAGTACTGTTTTGATTGACGATTGGCTTTTGATGACCCATTCAGGGGGAACAGTTGCAAAAAATATCAGTTTCAGTTGTAATTAACTTTTCTGTTCAACTTGATCTGTGGGCATATTTTCTGAAACTTTCTCAAAACATTTCCAGAAACTGTTGTGTATTATCTCAATGGGTGTATCATTTCACTTCTTTTCTTGAAAATGTGATATAAATCATCACTGATGATTTATTCATCAAGAGATAAATAATAACTGGTGCTACTAATTTCAAATTGTAATTTTAGCAATGCTTTGAAAGCATGTTGTAGTGAAAGAATAAAAAACTTAGCAGAACTCTAAATCTCATACTCTTGTATATCTTATATCATATTACAGACCAAAAACGCTGTGTTTTGCAGTTAAATGGAAATATATTATCAACGAGCATGATTATGGGCACTAATCATTAAGTCATTGAGAGTGATTGTTAGCATTGTGAATTGGTTTTGCCCATACTTGTAAAAAGTTTTTATTTGTTATACAGCATTTATTTGTCAATTAATATTTTGAAACTATTATCTACTGGACAATACATTTGAATAAAAAGTTCAACTTTTTATTTATTGTTTGCATCTGATTGCACTTTTTCTTACCTAGTTTTTATTTCTTCTTTTGTTTAAAATAAATTTATACTTAATGTTTTCTTATCATTAAAACATTTTAACTATACTATGTAACTATGAAACGCTAAAATTCATCAATTGTTTCTTTAAAAATATTTATACATAACAATTTTAACAAACATTTTAATGAAATTAATTAAAATTAAAAATGTATTTTTATAATACATGATATTTTTAGCAAACATTTTACAAAATCAAGTTGAAAACATTTACTATTATATACATAAGAGTGATTCTTTTAAAGGGCTTTTTTTCTTTTATACACTGTTTTTGTGATGCGGGTCATTATATTATGTGCATAATAAAAGATGGTGCAAATAGTAGCCTCTTTCTCAAAAATTTTTTCAATTCGACCTCTGAATCCATGGCACATCTTCTGGATGTAATTGCTTAAAATACCATCCCAGCCTTAACTAGGGAGGTCCTGAGAACAGTGTTTGGGTGCACAAGTATCTGACTGAAGTTTACTATCTAACAAGGTCAAAATTCATTTGCTTCTTTCAAGTCTGTTAGCCTTATTACTTTAAGTCAGTAACGACCAAGCTATTCTGACTAAAGATCCAATATCACATTTTATGAGGTTTCTCAATGTTATCTCTGACATGTCATCTGTACACCGTACAGATGGCAAAGTACCTCAGTCAACCGGAACTTGACAGCATTTACCACTTTAGGAGTTTACTTTGAACGTGCCCATCCACTTTTTTTTTTCTATTCAACACTGTATAATGATTATATGTGGATAACAAAGTATATCAATTTTATTTGTATAACGTGTATATCAATTTTATTTGTATAACGATTATATAAATATAATTTTTTTAAAATAAGCTTTACTGTTTAAATAAATAACTTTAGTCTTTAGCAAAAACATTTATAAAAAATTTTTAGTTTAAAATCAAGTAAATAAGTATTAGTTTCTCCCACTCAAATTCTTGAAACGAGAGCAATTTTATTCTCTCTTTACTAGGTTATCAAGGTTACCAAGCATTGTTTCTTGTGCCCAAAAGCCTTCAATATTAGAAAGTTTATTCCTGCTTTAAAAAAAGACCTAATATTGGCTTAACTGTGATGGACAGGACAACATTAGGTAACACAATTTGTTGATGTATAATAATAAAAAATAAATAATGCCTTCAAGATATAAACATTTTAAGTAATAATCAACAAAAAACTTAATGTAATAATCAACAAAAAACAGTATGCATTTCACTGATACACTGATACAATCAGTTTTACATAAAATGTACTATGCGTCAGAATTTTTGATGGTACTAAACAAAAAAACTTTTTGTGTCATCTCAACTTATAAAATTTTCTTCAGCCATGTAACACGTGAGAAAAAAATTTTTTAAGTTTATTTTTTTAAGCTAACTACTTTAGTGTTATTTTACATAAGCACATGTGAAGGATTTAAGAAAACTTTTTATTTAAATATTGTTTTAAGCACTAAACCAACATACAAAGACCACCCTAACATACAAAGACCACCCTAACATACAAAGACCACCCTAACATACAAATGAACAAATTTTTTTTTTTACACTTACATTGCTCTTCTTTACTATGAAAGTAAGCTAATTCAATAATTACTTTTCCAGTTTCGTTAATTGAATGTTGCAGTTCAAACGAGTTGAACAGCTCCAAATTTCTACCATTCTGCTTTCCAAGAAGAGCACCATAAACTAAATGTATCATTTAAAAATAAAAATAAAAACAAGGTTAATATTTAATAAGTATGATGAAAAAATTGGTATATAAATAAAATTCAGAATAATACTAATATAATTTTTTTTTTAATTAATTACGTTTAAAAACAAGATTGTTTCAATTAATAAAAATTTGATTAGAATTATACTTTTAAACAAACTTTAAACAAAAAACATTTCTGATTTATTCAAGACATACACAGAGTTATGTGTGTAAGTGTAGTCAACAACAACAAAAACTGTATACAACAAATTGTTTGAAAAACAAAATTCATATTATAAAATTTTTAAAAATCTTTTTGGCAAAAGAGGGCATCCATAAAGTAATAATGTACTAAAACTATTTATTTAGATCCCCCCGCCTCCATTGTATGCACCTGTATGGTTTTAACAACTTTCTTCCCCTCGCATAAAGCATAAACTTTTCAAAACATTAAAAACAAAAAAACTATAAGTTAAATTAACAAATCTATGTTATCAGTAATTCTCGACACTGATTAAATTCAATGCTTAAGTTTAAAAAATAAAATTAAGTTTTAGGAGATTTAGTCAAGCTGCAGGGGGTGTTAAAGACTTAAACCTGAATACATACTTTATGGAAGACCCTTAATAAATAACATCACATGAGATGCATCCTGTTCAACTTAAGTCAATGTATGTTAAGAAGCCCAACAGATGGCTGTTACAATTACAGCAGATGGCTGTTACACTGTTATAGTATCAAATTGCTTTTACTCAGTAATTGGTCAGCTTTACATGAATAAAAACATCAACAATTTTGCTCAAACTTTTATTAATGTAAAGCTGAACAATAACTCCAAAAACGCTGAGTAAAAATTGCTTTTTTTTTATTCACCCAAAATAAAAATTGCAATTGCTTTTTTTTATTCACCTGGCCAAAAAGAAGACCCTTTATAATGACCATCACATGTAGATGATTCCTGTTCAAACTTAAGTCAATGTATGTTATCAAGCAGCAGATGGCTGTTACACTGTTATAGTATGACATCTTTATAACATCTTTTCTCTTCTATTTTTAATCCTTATCATTTCATTTTCTTTTTTTCACAATTCTCTTGAGAATTAATGTCGTTTTATAATTACTAAAAGATGTTGGAAAAAAGTATTTTTTAATGCTAAGGTCCATTATTATCAGGTTACTATACCTCCATAAGTTATTAATAAAGACAATTCTAATATATCATCTCTAATACATGGGTATTATCTTATTATCCTAAAGTGTTCTACAGAACACTTGACAATCTTCATTAACAATATATTTCTCCATTACTCTCTAAACTATTTTTGATTAACTGAACCTCGATTTCATGCCTGGAAGAAAATGGTATTTATGGTTCCAATTTTTGAAAACTCTAGAATCTATTTAAAAAATATGGAATCTATTAAAATCTATTTTTACCTTAGTTTTTATAATTAGTTATAATTTTTAGTAAAGTTATCATGTTATAGTTACTATTTGTAATGTTTTTTTATTCATATTATTATTAATAATATTATTATTTTTATTATGTTACTATTGCAATTATTAATATTATCTTTATTTATTAGTGCTTTATTTTCCTTTCATTTTTTTTTTTTTTTTCCTCTTTATTTTATTTTAAATTTTTTCAATGTTTTATTTATAGTTTTTTTGTTTTTGATTTTTAGGTGTCACTCCGTTGACTAGTTTTTAACTATACGAGTGACGCCTAACCTTAATTATGTAAGTTTATAAAATATTATTGTAAACTTCAAATTTTTTATGGTTAAATAAATGTATTAAAAAAAAAACTTTGACCCTACTAACTATCGCCAGTCTTCTTACTATTATTAGCAAAGTCTTTAAATAAAAAAAACTCTTATGTCACATTTATTTTATCAACTTACTGCTAAATCATTAACCATTTTAACAAAAAGATTTATTCTGCATTAGATGAAGACACTGGTGATCTTATCCATAAGCCCTTTAAAATGGTGTTTCTGAAAAAGTTTTTGAAATTGAATCATTTCTCTCTATCTGCAACCTTATATCACCCAAGTAATCAAGATGTTTTTGGAAATAATTCTGTATTGTTTCTTATCTATAATAAAGAAATTACCTCTAAAGTGGATCAAATTGGTGATGGCACAACCATATACCCCAGTCTTAACAAAATATCATCACTTAAAACAGGCTGAAAGTCTTGAATCTGATCTTTCTCTTGTGACAGATGAATTTTAAATTTTTATCTTTCTCTTGGGGCAGGTGAATTTTAACCCAAGCAAATGTTGTTTACTGGTAATAATTAAATAAATAAAATGCAATTTTGTATTAATATAATAATAATATTGCTAAAACTCTTATATTAATAAACAGTAGCATTCTTACATATTAATGAACAATGAATGAACTGGGCCCTCTTTTTTATGTATTTCATTTATGACCTCTCAGGGAAATCATATATCCATTACAAAGCTATCATCTGCAAAGATATCATCTGTTAAAGTTACCTTTCTCTGCTACTATTTTTTATACTCCTAATTTCATCATCTAGCTTTATAAAGCTTGAAAAATTTGTTTTATACATTTGGGCTGGGTTTTAATGAAGCCCATATTTTTTTGAACGAGGTAAAAAAAAACAAGTGAAAAACTTATTTTGCTATTCCTCTACAATTTCTTTTTGTTATTCCTTTTTTTCTTTTTTGTTTGAAAAATTTAGATTTAAGTAAGAAATTTTTTTTTTACTGTCTTCATCTCCCTAAGATCATAAGGATCTCTAAAGTCAAAACACAAAAAAATTAGACTAAAAAATAGAATAGAGGCAAGGACATAAATACAGATATTGACTAAGCGTTACAATGTGGGCAGAGAGTATCAAATTTTGAAGGATCTTATAAAATTTATAAAATTTTATAAGATCCTTCAGATCTGTAACAGATAGTCCTATATTTAAAAAATTAAAAACTGTTTTTGAATGTCCTCAATTTAATTACAATCAAACAGAACTAATAAAGTTTGATTGGAAAGTAAGGTGAATAAGGCTGTAAGAGGAACCTTTCTTGAGAAAGCTGCACGAGATTCTTTGAACTTTTGTAAAGAATACAAAGGGAAAAGAAAATAAAGACTTTATCAGAGAAGATAGAAAGGAGCTTGCCGAACTTGTTGTGTGTTACCTTTTTCCGGCTTCAGTAAAACTAAAAAAACCCGGTTCATCATGCAAGGTTCCTATCCAAAGCCCTTTACTACCTAAAGCTACAGCTTCTATCGAGCCAAATTGAGTTCGTAAATCAGAACAATAAATTCAAGACAGAAATCAGGCTAATAAGTGAATTTACAGGGTTTTTTTTATGCCAAATGGTATTTACAGGCTAATGACGCTATTAGAGATCCCTTTCTTGATATAAAAGCAATACACCAAATGCAACAGTACCAAAAAATTTGTACCAAACCAGATGCTGTTGGTGCAGTTTTAAACTCTCTATGCAAACATGATTGGTATTTAGATTCAACAATGATTCCTCTTCTCTGTCGGGTGATGATTTGTCATTTGAGGAGAAAGCAAACCTTGCAAAAGTAATTCTAACTTTTAAAATTTTAGACTCAATCTGTTTTTAAAAACTTTCAGAACTATGCCAAATCTTTAATTGTAGTAAATAATCATTAAGAAAGATCTGTTGAAAGGATGCAGCAATTTATTCACCGATAAAACGATGAGGAAGATAAACAGGATACATTGCTAACTATTGAAAAAGTTTGGTGTGCTTTCAGAACATCTGGAAGACATTCAAACAAATTTTCTAAAAGTAAATTTATTGAAAGCTTATCTTCTCTTGATAAAAAGAAGAAAAGTGGTGAAAATGAACACGAACACAACTAAAATTATTTGAGCTTGAAATTTAATATAATAACATGAAACTACCATCAAATATTGTAGTTTTCTCAATTCAAAATACAAAAATAAAAATATTTTTTGAAAAAAACTATGATACCATGTATTTTTACTGAAATATATAGGTAAAAATAAACAACCCTGAAAAAAAATTTTCAAATTTTTGTAATAAAACTTCCCCCCTGGATCTGTGAAATCGGCAATTTTTGAAGGTTTTTGAGAACTTTTTTTCAAAAAAAGTGCTTAGGGCATACGGATTGAGTGGTTCTGTTGAGCTCAAATTATTTGGGAGTTATATTTTTAATATTTTCCCCAAATCTAGAGTGTATGGTATTATATATATATTATATATCCTCAAATTGACTACCCCTAATACACACACACACATACACACACACACACACACACACACGCACACATAAGTACGTTTTGATATGAACCTGGCAAAGGTTGTGATGTTTAATAAAGATTAATAAAATTACAGTAACACTGACCAAGACCGAATCAAAGCGTCATTACATTCTGTATTATTTAAAATAAAGATCTGTTACAGATCATTAAGTGGAATAAGGTAAGCCCATCAAAGCATTGACATATATGTACTAAAGCAGACCAGTAAAAGATAATTACCTCATAAGCCCTATATAAATGTTTGAAAATAAAAAAGTTATGTAAACAAAATAGGTAAATTTTTTTAAGTAATGATATAGATGTTACAGATTTTTGGAGTGGCTCCACCCAGTTACTACCACAGACATACTGACTTATGGTATAATGGAACATTATAACTTCTTAACAACATTATAACACCCTTAAAAATTAAAAAAAAAATAACTTTTAAGTGCCAAACCATGCGAACATAAATAATTTTTTAAAATATACAAGCCAACTTAAGAAACAATGCCATAGTCAACATTTTTTAGTAAATTGAAAACAGAGACACCTGCCAAGTATTTTATGGCACAAATCTCTTTAAACAATATGAAACAACTTCAACAATTAAGCTACATTTTAATGTCGCCTAAAAGTTGAAACAATTAAAATAATACTGAAGTACATTGAATTTTATTGTTTTTTTTTAAAACCGCAATAATAATGACTCTAAAGTTATTTTAATCAATAGTATTTTTGTTTTTTAAAAACATATTTTTAAAACATGTGCAGAGTGTTGCCACATCGGCTATCTTATAGCCTACTGCTACAAGGGAGTGTTGCTAAATTGACTATCTTATAGCCTGCTGCTAAAAGGAAGTGCTGCTACATTGACTGAAGATATGTATATATATATATATATATATATATATTATATATATATATATATATATATATATACATATATATATATATATATATATTTATATATACATATATATATGTGTATGTATAATATATATATATATATATATATATATATATATATATATATATATATATATATATATATATATATATATATAAGAAAGAAGCTCACACCTTATTTTTTACAAATTTCACTATTTGGAACACATCAGGCTGTAAACTCATAAAGGTAAGTGAAACAAGATAAAATTAGAATAAATGTTAAGTGGGTAATTATAAAAGATATTTCATCTACTTTTATCTTTAGATTATCACATTATTTTGTATAAACATTTTATCTAGAGTTTTTTCTAGAATTTATAAAAAACTTAACTGAAAGCCACATAAATATAAAAACATTTAAAAAAATGTTAGTGCTTGCCCCACTCTTAAAAATATCAGTTTGAAATACCAAAAAAATTTATGATATATCCTTGACAACCTAAAATTTTTGAGATTATTAAATCATTTCTTTCTAACTGCTTTATTTAAGTTATCTTCAAAGGTCAACACTCTTCTTTATTTCCAGTAATTTCTGGGGTACCTCAATATTCTATACTTGGTCTTGTATTGTTTTTTGTCTACATTAATGATCTTTTTTACAATCTTACATCTATGGTGGCTCTATGTGTTGAAGAATCAACTTTATCGCTTACAACAGGCAGCTGTACTTAAATCTGATCTCCCTTCTGTAACAGCTTGGGGCTTGCAGTGGCTTGCGAGTTAGTAAAATTGGATTTAGTGATTTGTAAAAAAGCAAAATTAAGCAAAAAGTTCACAATGAAATCAAAAACTTTTGTGCTTGCTCTGTCTGAAAAAATGTTTAAGACAGCTTACTGCTATCCAAGCAGATCGAATATGCCAACCGTACAAGACGAAGATCAATATCAGTGATTTTCTGGTACCACAAAGATTCTTGGATTATCATTCACCACTGTTCTCCCATGAAACTTTATATACAATGAACTTCAAAGTTAGCATCTGCAAAGGTTGCTTCTTTTCATCGTGCTTGCTATAGTTTTACTCCTGATTCCATTCTCTACCTCTATAAATCTCTCATTGGAAGTCCAAGTATGTAATACTGTTGTCATATTCATGGTGATACTTCATCATATAATCACAACTTTTTCTCTTTTCTACAAATAACGGTTGCTACTCAAACAAGCTAACATCTCTAGTTCCATCAACCAAAACTCATTCTGGCTTAACTTATCATTCATCAAAGTTGTAATCTTTTGCTGTTTTAGCCCATCAATTCTCCAAACAATTTTATTTGGCTGAAAATTTTATGTTGATATATTTATGCTAGTTCTTTTAATGACGCTCTTTCTCTTCTAGACAAGGTACAAAAAAACATATTGGAAACGTACTTGACCTGGTCTAAGCTTAGGTCTAAGCTTTAAGCTTAGACCTAAGCTTTAAGCTTAGACCTTTAAGACCTGGTCTAAGCTTTAGGCTAAGCTTAAGCCTCTTTCCCATCATCGTAAAGTTGCATCTCTTTCTCTTTTCTACAAATACTATGGCCGCTGCTTAAAGGAGCTTTCATCTCTAGTTCCAAATACAAATTAGTCGCATAGGGGTTCAGAACTTACATCAACTAGAGTTTAGAACTTTGTAAGAATTAACTGTAGTTAGGTGGAGCTATTTTGATGCCCATTTCTAATATTAAAGTATAATATTGAAATATTTTACTGCTTTTGCTTGATCATCAACAGTTAAATTAGGTTCTTATATTATGCCTCAGCAAACATATTAAAAGGAATATATTTTTTTTCTTAAATTATATTATGTACAATTATTAAATTGAGCCTTTAGCATTATTTCAACTGTTACTTACTTTGTGGATTTCCTCCTTCCTGGGCTTTAATTCTTGTAAAATGATCAGAGATATTCATAATAACAAGTGGATGCAATGTAACACAAACACTAGCTTGTGCATCAGTTACAAAACCACACTGCTTATCAGAGAAGCTTTCTAAAGTCTTCATATTAGCAGTTGAACTAATTTTAGCACGTTTTATTTGAGAAAACATTGAAATTCATTCTAAACAAATTATTTAAATTTTATAAAATTATATAAATTATTAATTGTTGAAAAAAAAAAAGGAATTTCAGCAGTGAAGGTTGATGTATGAAAAATGTCTGATGCATCTAGAAAAATATTTACAAGGGCCTCATAATTGACAAAATGCCTTTTGGTGAGCATTCCATTTACTAGACTATGTCTTGTTTAATATGGATTTTTTGAGTTGAACGAACAGAAGATTTTTATGCAACAAATGAATAAATACTTTTTTTATATTGCCAATATTTAATTTTTGCCCAATCATTCTAAAATTAGGCTTTTTAATAATTTTTAAGGTTTAAAGAGTACAAAATTTTTTTTTTTTTTTTTTTTTTGCATTATGGCAAAGATATTTTATTGATGGCAACCATTAAACCAAGGATGTCAGATCATGATTTATGTATTTATTTACTTTATTTAAAAGATTTATTTACTATCAGCAGGTTGGTCCCATTAGCAAAATGATATATTTTTGGGTACTTAACACATGTTTAAATCGAAATTTTATTTCAGAATCTAAATTGCTAAATTTATAAGAATTTAAGGACAAAATATATAACTATTTAATAGAATTAAAAACTGAGTAACTTGCTATACATCAACATTTGCTTATTTATTTTTTCTTTTAATTTTTTATTGATGTAATTCCTTAGTAATCCATGGCTTCAATAGCAATTTATTAGCTTTTTCAGCATTTTTATTGACAGTAGGTTTAGGATATATATCTAGTTGTTATTCGAAAATTAATATTGACTTATTATACTTGAATTATTATTGTTATAATTGTTGCTGTAAATTTATTATATTTGTCATTATTAATTGTACCATTAATATTATTTTATAGTATTTACAGACCTTTTTTTAAAAACTTGAGAGTTATACAAAAACCTGGAGAAACATAAAATCTAAAAAAATACGTTTTCTTTTAATACTTTTGAAAAAAAAAAATTAAGATTAATTTTATAATACTATATTATTTATAGTATTATAATATAGTATTAAAAAATAATATGATATATTATACAATGCAATTTTTTTCACAACAAGAAACAGTAACATTAGTAAATACATTTTTTAACAGCTTTTTTATCTACACAATAACATATTGAATATGTTTAGCTGAATTTGTTTTTATATTTTTAAATCAGAAATTTTGTTTTGTCGCCGTTTTTAATCGAAATGGTGTTTGTTGAACGCCGAAGTTTTAGAGCGTAAAAAAACGGTTTTGATTCAAGTTGTCGATTGGGGATACCTTTTCATCTTTTCAAGATGTAATTGAGAACTTGAAAGTTGAAATTAAGAAACGTAAAATGTAATTGAGAAGATGAAAGTTGTAATTAAAAAACGTAAGATGTAATTTAGAACATAAAGGATGTAATTAAGAAACGTAAGATGTAATTTAGAAGATGAAAGTTGTAATTGAGAAACGTAAGATGAAATTTACAACATGAAAGTTGTAATTAAGTAATCGTAAGATGTAATTAAGAAGATAAAAGTTGTAATTGAGAAAAGTATAAAAAATACAAAGTTTTTTGTATTTTGAATTTTGTAGTCCTAATATACTTTGTAATTTAGGCATGAATAATAAATAAAACACAAATAATTTATTTACATAAAAATTTAAAGTTTAAATTTAAACAACATCATTAAAAACCACTGCAATATTCAGCTTGGACGTCTACCATATTTAACATCGTTGCGTAATGTGTAGTTGCATGTTGCACAGCGCGTGTACAATCACCTCCCATTATTGTATTTTTCGCCGCAGTAACAATTCTTTCTAAATACTGCATTCTTTGTTCCATAATCCCAGCACCAAATACAGGCGGAATGCGAATAACATTTTTAACGTTTATTTTTATTTTGGATCAGATAGCTTCCACTGGTTTAACATTGGGCTGTAGGGTCCTAATCGTAACAACTGAGTCGGTAAATTTTCTAACATCCTTTCCAAACGAGCACGATATGGAGCATTGTCTGTTACGACGACAAAATCCTCTAAACGAGTCCCGGATGTAAGCCATTGGAAAAACAAAGCCAACATCCATTCGTTACAAGAATCTGCTTTAAATGATCCTCTGCGAGTTCCCATCATGACGATATTTGTTGTTGATATAGCTGCAATCAAATGTATGTTTGCACCTTTTGAAGAAGGTATTTTCATTATTGCTCTTTTTCCCTATTTGGCACATCCTTGCGTTTTTCTACAAAAAATATTAAATTTTGTTTCATCTAACTAAACTATCTGATGACCATTTGTGATGTGTTCATTAATATTCCGTTAATTTTTTTGGTTTAAAACCACCTCTTCCAACAAAATTTCAATTTCCGCTGTGGACCCAATTGTATGCTGTCTTTTATTTGACACCTAAAGTTTGCGCCAGAGTCCCCCAATTGTCGATTCGAAAATAAAACATGTTTTCTTTCAACTTGCTCAAATTGGACAAGATGGTTTTGGATTTCCAGAAGTGATTGTAAACAACTTTATTGAAATAAATGCTTGCACGGATTCAATTTAATAACAGACTTTCTATTCATAGTGTGTTGACAAATAACGCAACGATCTTTCAATTCCATTACTGTATTACTATATTGCTTGTGCATACAAATGCTAAATTTGATATTATTACCTTATTAAAATGCATGTCCAAGAAGGTCTTTTATTATGACCTTTAAGCTTACATTGAATTTGCTATTACAAATAATGTATTCTCATTTACATATCACGGTTTCTTAATTGCAACTTTTGTTTTTCAATTTACATAGTGCGATTTATTATTTACATTTTGGGTTTCTCAATTACATTTTAAAATTTTTAATTACATGTTGTGTTTCTTAATTACATATTGCAACTTCATTACATGTTCTTCAACTAAATTACATGTTGCATTTTTCAATTACATCTTACTTTTCTTAATTACAACTTTCAAGTTCACAATGACATCTCGAAAAAGTGTAGTTAGACTAGTAAGAATCGCTTACAAGGGGGATAGAAAAGGGGGAAGGGGAGATTTTATTCCAGATCTAATAAAGGAGGGTGGCGTAGAGTGGGATGAATGGGGGGGGGGGGGGAGGGGGATAAATAAAAGTAGGGAGGGGGAATTTTTTTTAAATATATACATAAGAATATACAAAACAAAAAAATTCGAGAAAACAAACCAATTATCGCTGTAAAACACATGCAAAACATAAATTTTAAAAGACGTCTTTAAAGGGTTTAATACTTGTAAATAAAAACTTCTATTATGCATGAAACTCTTTATTTATTTATTTTTTTGAAATAATTTTTATGCAATATTTCAAAGAAGTATAAAAACTATTGTATTAATTTTTTTTTTAAATCTTGTTTTTAACGGTTTTTTATATATATATATTTTACTTGATAACGCTTATTTTCATTTCATTTACTCGACTAAGTTATTTATTTACTAGTCGTGAAGGAAACCTCGTATTAGCAAAGCTAATTGAGACGAGTTCCCTTCGTACCGAAGTACTACTCATACGCTGAGTAGGCGGAGCCAGGATTTGAGCCTGCAATACTGGTACTACGGCCAACAATAGTTCTGAACTTTTAGCTGTGCTTTAACCAACTGAGCTATCTCGACTCAAATTACTCCCTGGCAGGGAATCGAACCCTTGTCTACCGCGTGACAGACGTGGATACTTATCACTATACTACCGAAGAAATATAGATGACGAGGGCATCTATATTACCTTGAAAAATTGTATTAAAATTAATTCAAAAAGAAAATAAATAAAGATTTATATCCATAATAGAAGTTTTGATTTAGTTATACGTGCAAAACATCGAACTAAAATGCGTAATAATAACGATTTAGTTCTCCAAACACAATCTATTGACGAATTTAAACTATCTAGTGTAATAGCATTAAAGTCTTTTCTATGTATGTATGTAAAATATTTACATTTGAATTTAAAATAATTTGGATAGAATTTAAGCAGGAAGTTTCAAGCCTCATTACCTATCAATCCTTTGGAAAGGAATGAGGTTTGAGCTATCTGGCAAAGTGTTGTTTCTCAGTGGTCTGTGATAGGATTGTTAGGACATTTGGAAGCACCTAAATTAATTTAAAAAAAGCAACTTAAAAAATCATTGGAATGATGTATATACGGTGAGAGCTGGCATCGAATATCCGGGATATTCTATATCTGGATAAAGAATATCCTAAGTGGGAAATAGGAGAGTATAGTCAGCAAGAAGAAGACAGCTACTCAAGATACTAGTACACAGCTTTGCCTTCAGCCCTTTAATAACCTTCCCAGCCTGTTTATTAGACCCATGATATTTTTTTTCCACCCCACCTCCTCAGCCTGATATAGATTTATAAGTAAATAAATAAAAAACCTTTCTTGTTATTTTATATAGTAAACCGTAAGGTGACTTTAAACTTGTTATAAAGAATTTTTTAACTACTATTAAGGCATTAGGAATTACGGCATCAAAAATTTTTTTTTTATAATTAAGCATGAACCAAAACTCTAACAAAAATAATAAAAGTGTGATTATTTTGCTGTGATATATAACTGTAATACTACTTATATTGTTTTATAAAACAAAAGTATGGCTACAAATATGCTTAAATAATACTTTCGAAAATAATCACTTACCATTTATATCGTTGATTGAGTAATAAAATAATAATTACAAGTTTTGTAAAGGAAAGTCATAAGGGGCTGTTCAAATAATACGTGATCCTACCTTATGTAACATTTTGTGGCATTTTGAAGAACCACTACCCTCCCTCTCTGTGTGACGTGACAAAGACAAAAAAAATTTTGCAAGTGTATATTTTAATAGTAATAGTTTATTTAAAAAAAAAAATACAGTTGATGAATATCTGTCTAAAATCTAAATTTGTTCCCAAATCGGACTTTGACCTTCAAGTATTGGAGTTCCATGTTCTTCAACAATTTTTGAAGGCCGTTTGAGGTCAGAGGTACCAACATCGTCCTGATCATATCACTCAATTATTTCTTTGTCCGAATTTAAAAAGACACACATAAGCACAGATAGACGTTGAGCAACTAGTCAATGAGGTCGATTTTTTTGAATTTCATTCAAATATCCAATACTTTGAGCAAACTGTTTGTGTTGTTTCTTTGATTTGATAGTGGCAAAATATAAACTGCAATTAGAACAAATTCTTTTTGGTAAGGAATTTTGAATGCTTGGACATAAATTGTCGTATGGCAATCCCTTGGGACATTTTTGTAGCTGTCGTGGGCAAAATTGTTTTGCAAAGTGATAAGTTTAAAAAGAGAGGTGCAAAGTTGTTCTTTGTATTATTGAAGTAAAGATCATTTTCTCCTTGGAACAAAGTAATCGGTGGTGGAAGAAAACCAGTTAGAATAAAATGAAATAGTGAGCTGCGACGATGACCACAGCAGTTTTGATCATTATATTTTACAATTTGAAGGAAGTATTGACTTTCTCAGGCATGATTAGCATCCCACTCTGCTCCAAAATGTTTAAACTGTACATATTTTTTACTGTTTGGTTTAGGTACTTGGCTTTAGTTTCAAATCCATCAATGACCGTGCTTGACCAAATTTGAGCAACTTCACCAACTTTGGCAAAATTTTCCTTCTTTATAACTTTGCTGTTTCTCCTCTTGAAATAAGATGGCCTCCAAAAAGATCAAATAGAAGTATACATCCGGCAAGGACATGGCTTAGCGGAGCCATTCTTCTCTCAACCCTGTTAAAGACACTTGTTACAGATACACTTGGCACAATGAATTATTTTTTAATATCTTGGATTTTCATCAGGCCCAACATCAACAGATACAACCATGACTGGTTTGCTAACTCCATCTTCAGTAAATAAACTGCTTTTAAATGCAGGAAGATGGTTTATTCTGTTCATATCTTCTAAGTGACTAAGTGCTGTTGATGAATCATGTTTTGCACTTCTGATGTATGTTAGGCCAGAGCATGTGAGTGCTTGTATTTCCATGCAATCTTTTTTAATTTCTATGACTGCAATTACTAAAGAAATAAGTTTGTGTTGAGGAGCAATTACAAAATCATGATCAGCTAAAGTCACCTTGTACTCCATATGCATCACCATTGGTGCTTGTTTGTTTGCAGCTGTCGATCCTATAGGCACCCTGACTTTATCATCATGGAGTGAAACGTCAATTTTTTGACTGCCGCATGTTCTTCAAGGGCACTAATGGATGATTTGGCAAATTTTGTGTCCGCATGATATTTATACTCAGCTTTTGTACTCTTATTAAGGTAGACGTGTAAAAATTATACATTATATCTCCGAGTTTGCAATTTTAACAAACTACGCAGTGATAAAAATCTACCCCCCCCTCCCTCATGTGATATTTGTTGACACTTAAATACCCCATCCCGCTTAAGACTGTCACGTATTATTTGAACAGCCCCTATGTACAAGTTTTAATGTAAGATTTTTTTTCATTCATTTTTTTTGAAACATGTATTATAAAAAAATGCATAAATTCAGATTTTCTAATATTTAATTCATTTAATTCATGATTTGATTTGCGAATCAAGGCATGCTTCAATTCGAAAATTTTTTTTTTTTTCGTTCTTTATTACAATGTTTAAAATACAAATTCAAATGTACAAGAGAAAAATTACAAGTAAAGATATCGTAAAAATAAATAAATAAAAAATAAATAAAGAACGCCGATACTCAAAGACCGCTGTTGAAACTTAAAATTTATACAAAGTATAAAAGTCGTTATACAAATAAATTAAATTGTTAAGATTAAAAAATCCTTTTAGAACTAGAAAATATAAATAAACACAAAATGTACAAGTATTTGATATAATAAATAAAAAGAAAGCAGTCGCAGAAGACCATCAAGTTTTTATCGAGAACCGCTCGTAAATTTAAAAATCTCATAAAAATCAAATCCATACATACGTGGTCAAGTGTATAAAGCACAAGAAAAATTTAAGTGCATTCATATACATATTCAGTTACATCACTGCATAAAAAATAAAAAAGTAAATTATTCAATGTTTCAAAATACAAAAATGTATCATCAATAAACAAAATGATTTCCTTAAGCTTTTTTTTGAATGAGAGGTAACTCATTTTCAAATGAGTTACCTCTCATTCAAAGACCTCATCATACAAATTACCTCATTTTTGATTTTTCTTTTGAATTTTCAAAAGAAAAATCAAAAATGTTTTCGATTTTTCAAAAACTAAATTTTTTTAAATCAAAAACTATTTTGTTTCAAAAAAATGGTTGACGAATTAAATTATCATTTCTTAAGTTGTATTTATTTTTATCTTTTAAGGTATATAAATTATGGAATGAAACTAGGTTGGAGTTAGTTTTACATTTGTACATAGCTAATATATACATAGAATTTTCATTTCAAATAAGAGAGGCTTGGCTCGAGTAAATCTATCTTTAAAATTAATAAGACGAGCAACATGCTTTTGTTGTCGATGAAGAGGCATAAATTTGAATTTATTAGTACTACACCAAGAAATATTCCATATATTAAATGAGAATGGATAAAGGAGTTAAATTACGTTTATTTAAAGCACTTCTAGCTTTATACAATACTCCTATACTTTTAGCAACTTTATTACACAAGAACTCTTTGTGATATTTTTTAGTAAAGGTTTTCATTAATATAGATAGCAAAAAGAATTCTATAAATTTTCAATAAAAGTTTTCATTAGTATCCATAAAGTTTGTATTAATTACTCTTTTTATTAGAGTTTTGTCAATAAAAATTAAAGGTAAATTGAAAATTTTTGTTCTAGGTTTTAGGTAAATGCATGGAGATGATTTTCACAAATTTTTAAAAATATTTTGCGACGTGTGAGAAAGTTATGGCCATTTTAACATTTCGGTCAAAACCCTATAATACAAAAAATATTTATTTTCTTAATTTTTAAAACAAAGGTTTCATATTGATAAAAATTTAAAATAAAAAAGTTTTTTTGGCTTCAAGAAAAAAGCAATACTAATAAAAATTTATGGTTTTATGAAAAAAAAAAAAAACTTTTGTGTTTTTAACGTTCAAATACATTTTCACAATGCCTAACAAGATTTTATCACACACTAAAAATTGTGCTAAAGTATGTCTGGTTTGCTTTCAAAAAGGAACAGATATGGTGCCAGTTAAAAGAGACTCGATACTTCCAAGAACTCAGAAATACTTTATTGAGAACTATGATCCCAATGAAGAGCATTTATCTTTTGCTATGTGTAAACTAATTCTTCTTAAGATTGAAAAAGGGGAGAAAACTAGTGATGACTTACTTGGCCCTTCTGATTTTTCCAAATTTATTCTTACGACTCTGACAAAATTAAATACTTTTGCTGTTGCATTATTTGTGAAATTGCCCGTTTTATTCAGATATGAATGATCCAAAGATCAGCTAAGGATGTTCCTTTCCAAATTGGAAGATCTCCAGTAGGTTGTTGCCCACAAGGTTGTAAAAAATTTTTTACAACCTTGCCCACAAGGTTGTAAAAAATTTTTTACAACCTTGTGGGCAAGTTAAAGTGTGCTAGCGCTGTAGGCAGCCAGTTAGTTGTGGAATGACACATCTAAATCCTTGTACAGTTCAGCCCGTGTAGCAGAACTTTTTGCTTGTGATGTGATCAAAATAAAATTTGCAGCATCTGAAGATGAAAGCTCAATTGCTATTTTAGCTACAAAAAGGGTGAGATTTAACAATAACAAAAAGTGTCAATTCTCAAAAATCTAGAGTACGTTTTCGTTTGAATTCTGTTTATGCTGAGGAAACAAATAGATTGTAATTTAGGTCTTAGTTACTTTAGGTCTCTTTTTGAAATAAATTTAAAAAAGCAGGTACTTTTTCAGAATTTGGAGTGGTCGCAAATCAATTAAATCATGTTTCGTTGGAAAAATAAAATTTCAGCGCTCAGATGATTATATGATCAAATTAGGCATTTATGGAGGTGGTGTGTTTCTCAAGGTTTTCATGAATATATTGGATAGCTAAAAAGAACAAACAAAGCATAAGTTTTCCTATTCAAAAGGTGCATCTTCTCAAGCCTTTTGTAATTCAGGAGTGAAGTAACTCATGCTCTAGGCAATTTAAGGGGTAAACAGATTCTATCGGCTGACCAGCCTTGCAACCCTTCTTTATCTATTACACTGGCGCAGATGTATTTTTAATACATCGTTTCCAGTTTAGGATGTTGAATGCTGAATCTTCTTGACTCAATGGATGGGTTTTGCTTGTGTCTCTGTTTTATGACTAGGCAACTCATTGTATTATCTCCTAATGAGGGTACGGCTCCAAAACTCAGTTTTATGGTTCTAAGGCCGGCAGGTTGTCAGGTTTCTCGAACTCTGTGGTACCTCTCATAGAGGCTGATTCCATCAACAGCTGAAAAATATCAAAGTACTAACAGTGCCACGTTGCGAATGGATGGTGTCCCTGTTTGTACTTTTGGGTAGAAATCTTTCGTCTTCCTGTTGACAAGTGTGCTTCTTTCGTAACTTCGTTAATTCAGGCTGGCATGGAATTTTTTGTTCCCAATCGATGATTCCAGGTCAGGCCTCACTCCTCTCCATGATTTTCCTCAAATTGTGCTGCTGCAATTGCCAATCAAAACCATTACTTTCAAATCTATCATCAAAACAATTCTCAAGAAGACAGACGTCTGTTTATTACTGCTGGAAACCAATGTAAGAAGGTTTTGTCTAACTCCAAAGTCCGCTATTCTCAGGTCATGAAATCACGTACTTCATCACAAAAATTAGGCTCCCGTGAGTTCTGGTGAATCTTTAATAGTATCAATAATAAGGGGAAGCCTGTAATTCCACCTCTCGGATGGTTCAGACTTTGTCACCTCTCCTAAAGACAAAGCTAAACTGTTTGCTAAGAACTTTTTATCAATATTATCTCTTTATTCCACTAGTTGATTTCTACCTGATATTGCCAACAAACAGGTTGATCCATTGCTTGACATTCGTATCACTCCAGCTTCTGTATCTAAAGTGATTTCCTGCTTAGACTAATCTACAGCTTGTGACCCGGACAACATACCGGTTATAGTCTTGAAGAAGTGTTCTCTGGAGCTGTCGTGTTTACTTTCAAAACTATTCAACAAGTGCTTATCAGAGACTTGTTTTCCAGCCTGCTGGAAAGCGGCATCTGTTATCCATGTCTTCAAAAATTGTGGAGAGTGATTTGATTCGTCTAACTACCGTCCCATTAGTCTTCTTCCTATCATTGGAAAGGTTTTTGAATCTTTAATTAACAAACACTTAATTTCTCATCTTGAATCTAATAACTTACTTTCTGACCATCAATATGGATTTCGATTTTCTCGTTCTACAGCTGATTTGCTAACATTAATAAACAATAGGTTTTATTGTGCATTAGATAAAGGTGGAGAGGTTAAGACCATCGCTCTTGATATTGATAAAGTTTGGTATGCTGGCCTTCTCAATTAGCTTTGCTTATGGTGTATCTGGTAACATCTTTAAGATTATTGAATTCTTTCTTTCCAATCTTAGTTTAAAAGTTGTCCTCGATGGACAGCACTCTTCATCTTATTATGTAATTTCAGGGGTGCCTCAAGGTTCTATCCTTGGCCCTCTTTTAAATTTACATTAACGATCTTTCAGATCTAAGGTGGCAATGTTTGCTGATGATACAACCATTTATTCTTGTCATGATAAGAAGCCAACACTCTCTGATTAATTGGAGGTGGCAATTGAACTTGAAAAGGATCTCACTTCTGCTACAGCATGGGGCTCACAGTGGCTGGTGAACTTTAATTCAGATAAAACTCAATTTTTTTCAGCCAATCGTAATCGCAATAATTTAGATCTTCCTATATTTATGAACGGTAATATCTTCTGATGTTTCTTGGAAACCATGTATCAAATTCTTAGCAAAATTAGCATCTGTTAAGAATGCAACTTTTTATCGAGCTCAACACTTTCTTACTCCGGATTCTATTCTCTATCTCTATAAATCTCAAATCTGTCATTGTATGGAATACTGTAGTCAAATCTGAGGCGGATCTCCCTTCTAGTGATGCCCTTTCCCTTTTAAACAAGCTGCAGGATCGCATTGAAACATAGTTGGATCTGCTCATGCAGCTAACCTCCAACCATTATCATATCATCGTAATGTTGCTTCTCTTTGTCTTTTCTACAAATACTAAAATAGGCACTGCTCCAAAGAGCTAGCGTCTCTTGTGCCGTCTACTAAAATTCTCGTGTTACTCGTCATTCAAATAAGTCTCATCCTTTTTTCTGTGACTGTTCTTATGTGCCCCATAAACTCTTATTCCTCTAGTTTTTTTTCCTCGAACATCAGGTCTTCAGAATTCGCTTCTTTCATCTTGCTTTCCTAATTCATACATTTTGCAATCCTTTAAGTTGTCTGTCAATCTTTATCTTGCTCTACAATCTTCATCTTTTCTCTTTCAGTAACTTCCAAATCTAATTAGTGGTTGATTGCAGCCTTGTTGAAAGCAAAGATGTTTAAAAAAAAAATTGTTGAGTCTGTGAAAGAGTCTTATGAGAACTTGAAGCAAATTTTAGAGTTGCATTGATTTGAAAGTGTTGCTTTTACTGCAGCTGTAGACATTAGGGTCAACTGCATCCACATATTCCCGCTCTTAGTGTGAAACTTCAAAGAATAATTTTGTAAACCAAGATATGATAGAACAATTAAGGACACTTGGGAGGATTAGTTCCAATGCCAATAAATATCAGAACGATCTCATTCGTTGTGTTCATCTACGAAAATAATTTTCAAGAGGTTTTGGGTTTTGGAGTGAGCGAGCATCCGAATCAGTTCATTCAGATTTTAGTCGGTTATGGGAAACAAGTGTTTGAAAAAGAAATTTTGTTCATCCAGAGTACAGCAACAAACTAAATAATTGTATAATTGGGTATTGCTAAAGGCATCTCTAAAAGTCGATAGTGAAAAACTAGTCAAAATTTGTAACTTCGTTGAAAATAAAAAACCGTGTTAAAATAATAACAAATTTCAAATTTTTGATGTAAAGCTATTAAGTTTTTTGGTAGTGTTCTATTTAAAATTATCTCTGGGTAACTAATATTTAAGATAACATTATATTGTTCTTTGTATATGAGTCTGATTTGGGTAATTGATGAAAATTAAAAAAAAATATTTGAATTCTAAATAGCCCAGAACATTTTTTTCAAAATAAAGCAGCCAAAAAATATAGTTTCTTCAAGGATTTTGATAGAAATACTAAAATGACTATAACTTTCTTGGACGTTGCAAAAAAAATTTCAAAATTTTAAAAAATCATGTTCATGCATATACCTAAGACCTCGTGCAAAAATTTTCCAAGGAAATTTTTTTCACCTTATTTGTAATTCCATGCTTATGTGTAATATATACTTCTTCAGGTGTCCTTTGAGAAGTTCTTTGTTTTCCAGGTGGGGAAATAAAGGTAATCCTATAGACAGCACACTCACTAGTACTATTAAAAACTTTTTCAGCCATAATTGATGAATAAGAAGGAAATTTAGTATAGCAGCCACAATCGTATGTTTTTGCCTTATATGACTTTGCCTTATTCTTCCAGTATATGCCTCTGAAACAAAAAATATGAAAGAACTTGATTTAACTGATCAAGGAGCTTCATTGTATTGTGACGCTTGTACTCAGACCATGTTACACTTTGCAGTTCTAAATCTTTTTGTGTTTCTATAAAAATATCACAGCAGTCAAATATTCCTAACAGACTATTTTTAAAACAATCAGTGTGGTTTAAGCAAACCTTTTATTTGTCTGGAAAGTAAGCAAATAATTAAAAACATTGTGATATGCTTATTTTTTAACCGGTACCAAGAGAAAGATAAAATCTGTCAACTAGGTCGTTGCTTAAAAGTCGAAGAAATAATTTCACCGGATAAGTGAAAATTCATCTTGTAAACATAATTCTTTGCATCAACAACGTTTTTTTGGTGTCTTTTTGTTCGGGTTTTTTTAGATTCCAGTTTTGTAATTAAATAGAAAATGCTAAAAACAATCACGAAATGTTTGTATAAAAGCTACATTTCTTGTCAATTGTTAATAACTGTTTGTAGGCTTTACAATTTAATTTTAGTAACTTTTCAATAGCTTATTTTAATTATTATAATTAAACGAAATTATTTTTTTTACATATTACATGTGTAATGATCACAATCGAACAACACGAAAAAGTAAATAGCGTTTTAATTATATGAAAGCCGCTAAGTACTGCGTAAAAATTTAAGGTAAGTATACTGTTTTTTATTATAACCCCTTAAAGCCAGTTTAAAAAATCTAAGCAACTTGAACTTCACTGCTCGCAACTTAGAAATCTTCGGTATGCTCATATTTCCTATACCTATATATGAGCACCTCATATTGTGCTCATATACCCGAATCTATCCTATAGAAGATTTTCACTATATTCTTTTAGGGGTCGTTCATAACGGACGTCATTCAGAATTTAAATACTAGCAAAAAGTAGGAGTTTATTAGCTCTCATCCGCTGTGATTTTAATTGCACATAAAGCGCAATAATACTCTAAAAATCTCTGCCCACGAGAGCCAACATTCTCCTCCTTCTTTCCATTAGTTAAACTTAACGTGGCGTTTTTTATGGATAACCAGAGACGATTTTGTGGATTTTACCTTTTTTTTTTTTTTTAAGAAGCCAGTTGGTACTTTTTGAGGATTCACCCCCTCCCCTCCCTCATTTTATTCGTAGAATCGCCTCTGTGGATAACGACTTACATAAAGTCAATAACCAACTCTAAAACTTAATATAGTAAATCATTTACACGTGATTATTAACAATGTAATTTACATACTCTTAGTTGAAGTGTCAAATTTCGCATCATGAGTTTTTCACCTTTAATGGTAAAAATGTTCATCATTGTTTTATGAAAAGTCAAACATGCATTGTATTTTCGACAAATAAAAACATCTAAACAAACAAGGCTTTGCCTTCAGATATTAAATACTTCATGTAATTTTATTTTTCAAAGTTGAAAACGTTAACTTTACAAATAAACTCAAATGTTAAAAATGTATATGTTAATAAGTATAGTTATAAAGTTTTTGGTGCACATACCTAATTGTTTGTGAAGATTAAAGTTTTTGGTGCACATATCTAGTTGTTTGTGAAGATTAAAAAAGAAGTTTGTTTTTATTTTGTGTGAGTTAATATTATCTAATATTTAGATTTTTGTAAAGTTTTTATAGCTGTTAAGTTTATTCGAACTAATTTGATAACATTTATTAATAGTTTATATCATTTTTTAGCACAACTGCGTTTCAAAACTAAATTAAACCAAATCAAGAAGATTGTCATAAAAACAGCTGTTTTATGGGTAATTTTTTAAATAAACGTCCGTTTTTTTAATAATATGTTTCAATGATGCTTTCATTTATCAGTAGTAGTAGTATAAATTGTTGCCGGCATCGTTAATGCTCGTGAAAGCAATCGTTTTAAGTCTATACGTTTCATGTTGATCAGTACTGTATACTTTATTTTAGCACAGCTGTTGTTCAAATTTACTAATTAAAAATTGTTAATGACTTTGATGAAATTGAAGTGACTAAAAAAAGTAGTAAACGCCATTATTAATAACAAAGATACAAATGATGAACATAAAACTGTGAATGTATGATATGACATAATAAAAAAATACCTTTACATCTCAACAAATTTTTGGCATAAAAAAAAGTAAAATAAAAAAGAAAAAGGAAAGTTTTTTACTACTTTTTAATAAATGTAGAAAATACTTTTACATAATACGTGAAATATTTTCGAAGTCTGATTTGGACCTCTTTGTTGAAATGACTAGTAGAAGTATCTTCGGCATATTCGTGTAGATCAGACACGAATAAAATGTTACAAAACATGCAAAAAGTTAGCAATAATATTTATACAAAAGTTTATGTGGACATATAAATCAAATTAGCGGTATTTTGAAGTTGGGAAGATCATTTCTAGTCAAATTTAGATTTTAAGAACTCTAATAGGCGCACTATTGTTTACCTACTATACTTTAGGTAGAAACTGTTTTTACGTGGAACATTTTAATTAAATCTAACTTAGAGAGAATTTAGGTTTAATTCAATATATAATTTATATATATTTAAATTTAAAATTTAATTAACTCAGTATATAATTTTTTTTTCTTATATATACATATTTTTTTTTTTTTTTTTTAATGTTTTATATATTTACAATCAAGACATTACATTTAAAAAAATTGGCCAGAGCAAGAAGAAGACATTGACAGATTTATCAACAAATATTTTGTGTAAAAGATAACTACATCTGTCCAACACAGAGACGTGGTGGCACCTAAAAAGCAGGTACGAATTTCTAGAAGAGGGGCCCAGTGAAGTACTTTTAACGTGAGAAAACTAACTGATCAAGGAAAATTATATTTATACTAAAAAAATTGTAATAAATAAATGAAGAAAATGTAGAAATTGGGACAATTTCCACATTTTCTTATGTTCCACTAACAAGAGAACACGATCGCCAACATAGTTTACAGCATAAAATTGTAAGTGGTGAGGAAAGAAGGCAAAGTTATGTTATCCTTCTCAGCAACCTTTCTGTAGATCTCCACAAAATCAACCATTTCAGTAGTGAATTCCTTTAAACTGATACCAATTTTGAATTTTTTAAGCACTGATTGAATTTTTTCTTGTGAATTAGAGTTATGAAAATTATGACTAATATCTTCACTCATATTATTCAATAAAAGATGTCTATGCTTTCTAAAAATTTCCGCTGTAAAGAAAATTTGTCAACAAGAATTGCAGTTGCTGAATCCACTAGAGTATAAAACACTTCTGCCAGCCACCGATCTTTAGCCTGAGTAAGTCGCTCAACTTCTGTTGCATCGAAGTCCAGTCGTTTCTTTCTGCCAGTCCTATTCTCATCAAATATTTGCTGTTCAAGCTGAGCTTCAGTTGCAACTTTAACATTAGATAAAATAGCATTTTGGTCAGCACTGTCTCTTGATACTTGAAGCTTTTCCAGCGATACATCGACAGTCATTATAGCAAACAAAAAATCAAGTGTTTTTTCTTGAAGAATTTTATTTAGGGGACCCAAGATAGTAAAAATTTCTTTGAAGAGACATAAAGTCACAATTGTTTCATATGACTGAAATCGGGATAAAAGACTTTGTGCTTCACTTCGAATATACATTTTAAGTTCCATGTCATTTGAAATTTGTTCAAGGCAATCGATTACTGCCTGGTATAGTGTCAGCAGTTGGTCGGTAGCATTTTGTAAGGCACTGAAACGAACGCTTTGGGTAGCAGCCAGTTCAATAGATTGATTCACATCCTCAAGAAAAGATTTGCACTTCTCAAAAATATTATTTCGTTTCCTTGAGTTTCCGTATAGAAAAGTCTTTAGTTTCTGCACATTACCAGGCTTGTTTTCTGTTCCAAAAAAGTGAACAGAAACAACAGAAGATTTTGCACAAACTTTCATAACCAGATTTGTTCCATAAATTCCACAATAAATATTTGTTGCCATGGAAGAACACTGCTTCAAATGTGTTGCAACTCCTTTGTTTATTCCTTGCATATTGCTTGCACCATCAAAAGACATACCTATACACTTTTAAATATCTACGTTAACTGATTTGATTTCATCTTTGATTTTTTCACTTTTTCCTTCACCAGTTGTTGTTCCAGTTTGAACCATTGAAATCAGATGTTCCTTTAAAACGGCCTCTTCTGCAGCAAGTGTAACATAACGTAATACAATAGAAGTTTGGTCGTTGAGTGTAAAATCATTGTTGCCATCAGCTGATGTTGAAAAGAATACTGAGTTATTAACCTCTTCTGAAATACCCTTCTTGACTATCTGAGTCATAGTATAAATTAGCTTTTTTTGTGTATATTAGAAAGAAGCGTAATTCTAGCAGCCCTTCCAGTAGATTGTTTTTGAGTACTGTGAACATTTGAAAGTTTTTCATTCAGCTCATCATACTGACTGAGTAAATTTAACAACTTTAAAAATTTAACCGCGCCACATTGAAAGATTTCACTTTTTTCAGAGTCATTGTAAAAATTGGCTTCTTCATTTCCACGTAAAGAAATACTCTATGCGATCAAATACCTAATAGCATCAATAACTTGTGTTAGGTATTGATGTAGTTTCTCCGCTTCTTTACGTTTCATGTTCAGATGTCTCGTGGTTTCAATATTTAATATTTTATCTATTGTGGAGTCTGATAATGCATGGACCATAGCTTCAGCAGCATTTCGATGGTTTTTCTGGGTGCAATGCTTTGTTATGATGTGACGTAAGTTTGACCAATTATCAAACCCATAACGTAAAAAATTTCTGTCCTCTCTTGATCCAAAGCATAAACAAGCAATAGTAGAGAGTAAGTTAGCCATGACTTTTTCTTCACAACTTCAATGTTATTAATTTTAACTGATTCAGTGTGATACTTAGATAACCTTGAATGTTTTGTTGGCTGATTTGGCCCTAATACATTAAATTGCTTTTTATCAATCGTCTTTGCATTTTTTAGCTCTAGAAATTTTGCTGGATTATTTTCAGTGACATTTACAACGTTATCTGGTTACTTCTAAATAATCTTCAATGGTAAAGCCGCTGAATAATCTTTATTGGTCCGCCGCTAAATAATCTTTATTGGTCCGCCGCTGCATATTTATCAATGTAAAGCAAATGAATTCATGGATTTTATATATTTATTGTTTTGAACTTTTCACTAACAATTTTCTCTTTTTTTTTTATTGATGGGATGGTTAATTTCAGATAAAGAGGAGACATTGTTTAATCGTTCTTCACTAAAATGGTTGTTTTCGGGATTCTTTTAGTTTAACAATACATCTGCCTCTACCTTCTTTTGTTTCAGTCGCCATACATATCGTTCTGTTCTTTTTTTTAGCCTAGATGTTCGTTGTTCTGCTGATTCATTTGCTCTAGCTCGAAATTTCCGTTCTCTTTCTCGAGCAAGACAATCGATCATATTCAGTTTCCAGATTCTTTTTTATATTTAGCTTTCTTCTTTATATTTCTACGTTTATAAGATATTTTTTTTATTTATTTACTTTAGAAACATTAATTATTATTTTTAATTACTATTTATAAATAAAGTATTAAAACGTTACTTACTTTTTTACAGTATAAAATCTATCAATTTCAGGTCAACAACGTTTTTTGTTATTATTATTCATCATCGGTTTTATTTATTTATGCTAAACAAAGTTTGTTGTTTTTTGTTTCTTTTAATTACTTTTCTTAACGATTTCTTTTATTTGCGCTAAACTAAAGTTTAGCGTATTTCTTTTATTATTACCGCTGACAAAGTATTTGTTTTGAGCGGACACCAAACAAACAAACAAACAAACCGACGTGAAAGCAAGTTAAATTAAATGTTGTAAAAAATGCCCTGATAGAAACTTATAGAACTGAAATAAATTTTTTCTGTTTAAGGATTGGGGGCCCAGTTTCCTGAGCCAGATTAAGGGCCCATTACAAGTCCTCGTACCCTCGCACTGGGCCACCACGTCTCTGGTCCAACAACATATGTGGAGTAGTGCAAGATCAACTGCACACTTTTTTCCAAGATCATCTGTATTTTTCTTTTACTCTAATAACATCTGTTCACTATCATCTGAAAATTCAACGACCCCAAACAACATCTTTAGAAAAGATGTAACTTTTTTTTTTTTTTTTTTTTTTTTTTTTGTTCTTCATTACAATATTTATTACAATTTAAAAAAAAACAAACTTTATTACAATAATAAAAGTTAACAAGTCAAGATATCGTTAAGAAATAAATAATAAAAATAAATGTAAAGAAGGTGGATACTCAAAGAAGACCATCAGGTCTTGTCACAGAGAAACCGCTATTGAAAATATTTGAACGTTTTTTTATTCTTGTTATTTATTTATTTTTGCTCAATTTTTTTTATTACAAAATTAAATTTAATTATAAAAGTATATAAAGTTCATAATATAATATTATAAATTAAAATAAAAATAAACATACAATATTACAATAGAAGAGTTCTAAAACTTAAAAACTAAAACATGTTTTTAATTGCTTGTGGATAAAAAAACAAACAAAAAAATAAATAGAAAAGAATATACATTAAATATATACATATACTAATAGAGATAAGGGATTTTCAAAAATTTAAATATTCAAAAGTAGATTATTATATTTTCAGTTGAAAAAATGAGTTTTTTAAGATTTTGTTTAAAAGAATCAAAATTACATTTGAGAAAATTACTTGAGAAAAATCTTTAGAAGTATTTAAAACTATACTATTCCATAAAAATTGAACTTTACTCATTTTTAAAGAACTTTTTTTTCTAAACACAATTAGTTAAATATATCTTAGAAATAACAATTTTGCATATAAACCGATTTGAAAAAAACAATATTCTTTATCATAAACAATTTGGTTTTTGCAGTAACCATTCACGGAACATGCAGTAATTGATCTTGCCAGCCAAATTTTAAATGATTTTGACAACAACAGTTACACACTCGGAATTTTTCTAGATCTATCAAATGCATTTGATACAGTCAACCACAAGATTCTTTTTTATAAACTACGCAATTATGGAGTAGTTTACTCCAACTTAAAGTGGCTGCAATGTTATTTACAAAATCGTAAACAAGGATTACCATATGACTTAACATGTTCCCCATTTGAATCAATAAGGATCAATACTTAGACCTTTGCTGTTTTTAATTTACATTAATGATATTTATTTGTCTTTAAAAATACTTAATTATATTATTTTTGCTGATGGCACTAATGTTTTCTTTTCTGACTCAAATTTAAAAAATATTTTTGTAAACACAGTAAACACAGAAATAATGTAATAATAATTGTAAATACAGAAATAATATATCTTAATGAGTGGTTTATAGCAAATAAACTTTTATTAAATATTGAAAAAACGAAATAGAACCTTCCACTTAAATTATCTGAATTAACAATTAACAATATTAAAATAAAAAGAGTATTTTCAATGAAAATACACAGGATAATTTTCGATGAACATTTAAATTGGAAAAGCCAAGTAAAGCTAGTCGAGAACAAAGTTTCAAAGACTCTGGGGATTATGTACAAGACAAAACATCTTTTATACAAATTATATTTAAAAAATTTATACTTTTCATTTATACATAGTCATATTAACTATTGTAATATTGCCTGGGTAAACAATCATTCATCTTTCCTAAAAAATTAATTACACAAAACAAAAGCAAGCAAGTCGATTAGTTTTGGGCGCAGATAGATACGAAAGTGCCGAGCCGTTATTCAAGAAAATAAATGCTCTAAACGTAAACGAACTAAATATATACCATAACTTGTTATTTATGTTTAAACTTTAAAATGAAATGATTTCACAATATTTTTTAAAAGTTTCATTCGAATTAATCATAAATATGAAACCAGACACTCAATGAGTAATTACTACATCCCACTAACATCACTCAAAAAATCTGACTTCTCGACTTTATGCCGGGGATCACGCTTGTGGAATTCGGTTCTTGACGAAAATATGAAAAAAATAAAATCTATAGATACATTTAAAAGAACTATAAAAAAACACTTACTAAATTTAAACATTACGTACGTTCTATCATTTATTTTTAATTTATTTTATTCATTTTTAGTATTGTGTTGAATATGTATACGCATATGTACCGATATGTAATTTTTTTTTTTTTAATATTGTATACGAATATGTACTGATTTGTAATTTTTATTTGTTATTTTTAATAATTTTTTTCAATTTTTTTTTCTTTTTTTCTTTCTTTTTTAACTTTAAATTCTTTTTAAACCTTTAAATTTTTTTTCAAACTTATTAATTTCACTCTTTTATATAATATTGGAAGATATAAAATTTTATTGTATTTTCCTGTATTTCACGAAGGGGCTTGATGATAAGACAATTTGACTTCTACCTGCCCCAGTCAGCTTGTAGCTATATACATTTGTTTAAATTTATAGATAATATTGTAAAATGTGTAAAATGACGAAATAAATAATAATAAAAAAATATAGTTTTCTTAAGAATTCCATCTCGTAGCACATTCTCACATCTTTCCCTAAAATATTTTTTATTATGTATACTGACAATACTAACAGATTTTAAAGGTAGAAGGGGTGACTGTTTTGCCAACCAAGCCCAAAAAAAAACTTTTTTCATGACTAAACCTAAAAAAAAAAAAAAGAAGTCCTCGGTAGCTGACATTTGCTAACTGCGAACAATAGATCCAAATTTGCCGGCTCTGGATACTAACTTGTTGTTTAATCACTCCAATCAAAATACTCTGCTTAAAACTAAGAACTTCAAACTCAAAAATTTAATCTCTGGTTTAAAGCAAATAAATTTCGTTTTTTCTTATACTTTTATTATAAGAAAACCTGTGTAAAATATAATTACGTTATATAAATATGCTTATAAATAAATAAATAAAAATGAGATTTTGACCATATATGTAAATACTTTTCGTAATAAACACGTATTTGTCTTTTTTATTGCAATACTTTTATTGTATTTCTTATTATAAAGAGATGTATTTATTTTGTATATATATATTTATATATTGTATTTACATAATATTTGCTCTTTTATTGATTCTGTCCATAAGATCTGAATTTTTATTACATATAAGTTTATTACATATGTATTTTTATTACATTTGGGTTCTTCTTCAGATTTATATATTTAGTTTATATATAAAATTTTATATAAATATAAAAAATTTTTTATAGCGCGAAAGTTCTTTTTATGTCTTAAAAAACTAAGGAACATGTCAAAATGTTTTAAACTTGTAAAATGTTCTGATGATAAGATCGTCATTATCTTCATTCAAAAGCCTTGTTTGTTTTTGTAAACAAGCAAAAAAATAAAAATATATTCCATAATATTTGTTTTTAATGGAAAAAAGTATTTTATAAAAATGCAAAATTAATATGACATTTATTTAAGGTGGTACATTTAAAAAAAAAAATTCAGCAATATGATTTAAAGTTATATCTTTCTGGTATAGTATTCAAAAAGAAAAACAAAAAAAAAAAAAATTTTTTTTATATATATTAAAAAAAAAATTATTTTCATAATTAGTACTTTTTGAGCAAAAAAGGGGGTAATTACTATTAAGGGGGTAATTACTATCAAGAATAACTTTAAAACAAAGAATATCTAAAAGCTCAAAGTTGTTACTCGTAATGTTAAAATTAAGTAGCACATGCTGGCATTTAAAAAATATATCATAAATATTTTACGGATATTGCTTTGAGACATTTTTGATTTTTAATTAATTTTAAATAAGGGGGCAAACTTTAAAAATAGTAATAAAAGTTAAAATTTCTTTTAAATGTCAGAACTTAAACAATAATTACTTAGGAGCAGTTGTGCAAAATTTTAAAACAATTGATAGAATAAATAATTTACAACCTTCAACTGAGAAAAAATAAGACAATTTGTAAAAGCAGTAAATAAAGAAAAATATCATATAAATAGTATATAAAAATAATTCATAACTCTCTTTTTCCATAAATGTCACTCTCTTTTTCATTAGTCTTATCATCAAACCTTTTTCTGTTGGCTCTTGACTTTTTTCTTCGTCTTTTTCCTGAATCGCTTGACTTTTTATTTACTTGATTAATACGCATTTTGTCTTTTTGAGTTAAACTTTGTAATTGAACTATATGAGAATCAATAATTAAGTTTTTAAAAACTTCCAAAATACCACTTGATCCATCGTTTAATAACAATACTGTTAACGCTACAACAGTGTCAATTATATTTAGACCAAAATAATGTTCAATGTTTCATTACCGGGTTTCGCATCCATTTAAAACAACCATGGCATTAATTTAAAACATCGTAACAATCAATTAAAACAATCGTGATTTTCAATCAAAACATTTAACGCAAGCGCAACCTCAACATTCTATATTATTCAAAAAAAAGGTTTTGTTTACATATTTATTTATTAGAAATATATAAATTTATATTTGATTAACATCATGTTAATTTACCATAATTTAGTGGAATTTATTTTAATTTTAAATGGATGTCATATTTGCTTTAAATGGATGCAAAACCCGGTATGTGTGTACGCCTTACTTAGAAAATACACCGAGAGGCTTGATGTTGAGAGATGTGTATTCTATAAAATAAGAATAGGGCAATGGTGTACAGCAAATATACGAGCAAAGAAATATTAAATGGAAAAAAGTAAAACAAATATGGCATCCATTTTAAATTAAAATAAATTCCATTAGAATAAAATAAATTATTACAATAATAATTAAAAAAAAAAAATAATATTTAATAAATAAATATATAAATAAAATCTCTTTTTTTTGAATAATTTAGAATGTTTAGATTGCGCGTGCGTTAAATGGTTTAATTTTGAAATCACGATTGTTATAATTGATTGCCACAATGTTTTAAATGAATGTCATGGTTGTTTTAAATGGATTTCATGTTTGTTTTAAATGGATGCAAAACCCGGTAACATTTTGAGTCTGAGCCAAGATCTTTCCGAGAAGAAAAAAATATTGGTTCAATCAAATTACTTATAGACTTAGGTTAAATATAATGTCTTTGTATTTAGAAGTATTGTTTATTTTATCCAACTCGTACTTACACCAAGATTCAATGGTACGAGGGCAAAATCACCTTTATTTTGACGAATAACCATGCCATACTAATTTTGAAGCGTGTTAATCACTTTATCAGTCATTCTTCCCTTATCAGTTAGTAGCTTACCATTACTTATTAGTTTTCCCTTGTAACTTTTATTGCTCTCAATTAACACTTTCATTGCTCTCAATTGTGATCCAACCACTTTTCTAAACATGTCCAACGCACTCACTCTTTAAAATTTTGTATCCAGGATAAGAATCTGCATTAAATATATTTTTAAATGATTTACTATTACCATCACCTTAGTATTTTGTATATCGTAACCTGTTTATTCTAACGGAACGTTTAAACATTGTAAGTGCACCAGCTGATTCTATTGCTCCAGCACTTTCTTTATGGATAATGTTAAAGCTATGTAAAGCATGCCAATTATAATAGGCTTGAGATTTTTATTTTTGACTCCCTGAACTTGCATCCTATATAATTTTTGAACCGTGTTTGGGTATCAACACATATACGGTTAGAAACAACACACATCACATCATTCAAGGATAATTATCCTCATTTCTCCCATGTACCGTCTACACTGAAAGTTACATTCCTTACTGTCTAGTCTTTCACGAACATGGGCGAATCAATTTGAATATTGTTTTCTATGCATTCTTATGATGATATTAACATTGAACTCTGGGCAGCTTTTACATATGACACTTGCAAATTAGCTGTAATACTATTTCATGAAGTTAAACTCATTAGTGGTGGCATTTTCATAACGCTACAAAATGTTTTCAAGCTGGTTAGACTTTTGCCAATTTCTTTAAATGCCACTGTCGCACATATTCCAGGAAAAAAAGTTTTATAGAATTTCTACAAACTTTTGGAACATATGGTCTATAGAAATTCTATAGAATTCGATAAAATTTCTACAGAATCTCTTTTAATTTCTATAAAAATTCCAATAGAACTTTTTTTTCTACTTTTTATTTTAAAGAAAATAAAGTTTTATAGCAATTTCTATAGAAATTAATAGACATTCTATAGAAATTTTATAGAATTCTATCGAATTTCTATAGACCATATGTTCAAAAAGTTTATAAAATACACTTTATTTATAAAATACACTAACATAATTTACATATATATATATATATATATATATATATATATATATATATATATATATATATATATATATATATATATATATATATATATATATATATATATATATATATATATATATATATATATATACTAAACTTCCAAGGTTCAAAAATCTAGTCGCGCAAAAATAATCTGAGAATTCTAGAAATTTGAAATTATTTCTTGGTTAAATTTTAAACCACGTCATTTTTTATGAAGGTCAAATAAAAACTGTGCCAGTCTTTTGCACCTTCGCATAAAAAAAAAGATTTATAATAATTTAAGGTGTTTTAAACCCTGATGTTTGTTTATAAAATAAGAAGTTTGGTTAACTGAGCAAATCAATTAGCATTACTTAAAATTAAAAACGCATCCTTATCCACTGGGTTTGAAATTGTCATTTATCTGTTTAAAATTTTACATTTAAATTTAATTTAATTTAAATTTATCAACTGAAAGGCAATTTCTTGAATAAAAGATTGTCCTTTATTTCTTCTCATAATGATTGATGGAACATTGCATTCATTGTATTCATTAAAAAAGGTATGTAAAACAAAATTAAATATTCTAGAAAACATATTTTTTCTTTTGCTACTCCTGCTACAGGTTCTCACATGATGTCACATGATATCACATGATGACTTTGAGAACTCATTAATTAAAATATTAAAATAATAGATCTAAATAGATAAAATGTTCAAATTTTTTCCAGGTTAAGTATAAAGTTTTTTTTACCAGGCCTTTTACAATATTTTCATAAATATGTTAAAAGGTCTTTTGCAATAATTTCTATACATGATTTTCCAGTTTTTTTTATCTTCCAGTCAAACTTGAGTTACGCTTTGAAAGTTTCAAAATACGCCTTAGAAATATCTTTAAAAAACAAGCTTCGAAGTATGTGACATTCCTAAAATAACTTTTGCGCTAATGAGACAAACCCAAACTTGGTTTTTTTAGTAGAGCATATTACATTCTATGTGAAGAATTTTATCTTTTCAAAAAATAAAATACTTCACTCAAATAATCCAGTAACATAGTCAACTTAGCTGCATTTTTAAAACACCCCGGCTAGACTTAAACCAGTTTCTTATTTAAATTATTCTTCTACTTTGCATAAAAATTATATGTAAAATAATAATAATAAAAATAATAATAATAATAATAATAATAATAATAATGATAATAATAATAACAATAATAATAGTAAATTGAAATGGGTTTATTTAACCAAATGTTACACTTGCTACACTTTAATTCCACCCTGCAAACAATATTTATTGCCTTACCTCTAAACGTTGGTCTTGTAATTGTTTACAAAGTTAAAAGTTTACAAAGTTAATATCTTGTTGAAAAATAATCATAACATTAGCAAAAGGTTCAAAACAAATTAAAACAACGTCTACGAAGTAATACAAATATAATGACCTAATTTTAAGAACATATTACATATAATGACCTAATTTTAAGAACTAATGTTGAGAACAGGGGGATAATTAGTCTAAAAATAAGCAATAATATTAAGGCATTTATCAACTTGCAAATGAGGTTTAAATCAGGTTAATTAATTATTCTTTTTCTAGGTGTTTCTAAGTGTTTCTCTTTCAGGTTAATTAAATAATCTCTAAGTGAACAATTTGAAGAACTTAAAAAAAAAAAAAAAAAAACTTCAAAAAATTGACCTAACTTTATCATCGAAACAACGGAGAATGTTTGCTGGGTACGTGATCATTTATGACTATAAGAAATACGTACAAGTACATCTTAACATTTCATTTAGATATGTAGGCTCTATGGTTTAATCTAGATTCGCAAATTTTCTTATTTAGAGCCTCAGAGTAAAATCAATGGGCAGTTCTAGTCCATCAATTATCTGCAATTCAATTTCCAAGAGTAAAATAGTATACAATGATACAGAGTACAAAAGTATACAATGGTCTGAAGGTGTACCGAGAAATCATTTTTCAGTACTTTAGCTGAAGTTTCATAAAATGTTTACTAAAACTTTTCAAGTTAAACTCATAACCAGAGTAAACTGCATATTTTCGGGAGTATATTAGGTTTACCATCAGGACCATGCAATATGCTGGAATTAATGTCCGTTAAAGGTTTATAAACTGCTTCTGGTGAAAAAATTACAATTTCAATATCTATCGAACCATTTACATTACTATTAATAAGTGTAGAGCAATTGTTATCATCTGTAAAATCATTTCCAAAGTGATTGTTAAACGCGTCAGCATTTTCTTGGTTACTAGAAGTTACCTTATTATTGTTATTATCTATTAAAGGATAACTATTATAAGAGTTATATAGTTTATTATTAATATAATTAAATATATTCTTTAACTATCTTAACTCAACTCTTAATTTGTGAATTTTTTTGCATTACAAACATAATTATTATGTTTATTAATTAAATAAATTATACACTTTTTAGAATTCGAAACCCCCCAAAAATATATATATATATATATATATATATATATATATATATATATATATATATATATATATATATATATATATATATATATATATATATGTATATATATATTATATATTATATATATATATATTATATATTATATATATATATATGTATATATATATATATATATATATATATATATATATATATATATATATATATATATATATATATATATATATATATATGTATGTATATATATATATATATATATATATATATATATATATATATATATATATATATATATATATATATATATATATATATATATAAAATCTATATACATTAAAAAAAGGATAATTTTATAAAATTCAAACATTTGTACTAGGGGTCAGTAAAACACATGCTATAAAAAATATTTTTCTCATGAGCCGAAATTTTAAAACTCAGAAATTTAAATTTAGTGCAAATTAAATTGTATTTTTACGTGTATTCTCTAGAGTAACAATAATTGCTTGACGTTTTTTCAAAATGTTAAGCTTACAAAGTACATTCAGTATTGTTTACGAAAACTTTTTAAAATTTGTAATCTTCTTATAGTATAACATAAAACTTTTTCAAATTTTTTTTTTTAAACTTTATGATTTTATATTTTTAAAGACTTTTTTGAGTTCGACGTATTACGCTAATAATAACGCGTTGTATTTGAAAAACTAGAAGAATTTAGTAAAAAATTGAAACATTTTAGTAAATAAACGATATTAAACTTATTTTAATTGAGATAATAAGTATTTATAATAGATCTAATCGTGCGTATATATTTAGGTGTTCAACCTTTTTCAGAAAATTTATTTTCACGCGAAAAACTACTTCGTGAAATTCATCAATGTTTTTTACAAGATGTAAATAAGTCAACTTTAGTATTATTTGGAATGTCGGGTGTCGGAAAGACACATATTGCCAGAAAATATTGTGAAATGTCTTATAACTTCTATAAAAACTTTGTTTGGATTGACGCAGCATTTGGAGTGTTACAAACTTCAATGAGAAACCAATGTCAAATATTAGGATTTGAAGTTCATGATTCGAAAGGTGAATATTTTAATATAAAAGTGATTGTTGAAAAAATTCACAACTATTATAAAAAGGAAAAGATTTTGTATATTTTTGACAATGTCGACGATGAAAGTGTTAAAAATTTATCAATGTACATTTCAAGAAAACCGAATTCGTTCACGTTGATTACCACCCAATGGAGAACGTGGTCGAATAATGTAAATAAAATACTAGTTGATGTTTTTTCTTCTGAAGAAGCATTTGATTATGTTAAAAATGATATTAAAGAAAACACAGATGAAAACATAAAAAACTTAATTAAAGAACTAGGTTATCATCCGTTTGCAATTACTCAGGCAATAAAATATATAAATATACATAAAATTTCAATAGAAAAATATATAGATCGATATAGATCAAAACCATCAGAAATATTAGACAATAATGACTTTCCAACCGAAGAAGAATCGAAGTCTACAATAAAAGCAATTAACTTAGTTTTAATAAAATTAGAAAAAACTCAACCTTTCCTATTTAAATTACTAAACTGTTTATCTCATTGCGACGGTCAAAACATCAGTCAACATTTAATAATCCAAATCTCAAATCAGTTGGAAATAAACGATGAATTTTTAATTGATAAAACCATTGGATTACTAATGAGTTATTCTTTACTAAACTGTTTTGAAGATAAAAAATATACAATACACGAACTTACACAGTTGACATGTAAATGTTTTCAAAAGAGAAATTCAACAACAAATACATATCTTGAGTTAATCGAAAACTATTTTAAAGTTGAATTGAATGAAGTAAAAGATCACGTGGATTACGGAAATCATTTTGTTTTTCATTTTATCTATTTGTTTCGTACTAACAAAACAAAATTTTCGAAAACCTTCCACAATATGACAACTTCTATTACAAAATTATTAGTATGTAAAGGTTTATTTGAAGAAGCAATCGAAATATTAAAAGTTATTCGAAATTTTAATGCAGAAACTTTTGGTGAAAATAACGAACTCACGCTTAATACAAAATTAAATATCTCACTCTGTTTGCACGATATGGGAAAATATAACGAAGCTTTAGAAATTAATTATTCTGTTGATAAAATACAAACTGAAATTTCAGGTATCAACCATCCGGATACAATGTCAACAAAACATAATATCGCAATCTGTTTGTACGATATGGGAAAATATAACGAAGCTTTAGAAATTAATTATTCTGTTGATAAAATAAAAACTGAAATTTTAGGTATCAACCATCCGGATACAATGTCAACAAAATATAATATCGCAATCTGTTTGTACAAAATGGGAAAATATAACGAAGCTTTAGAAATTAATTATTCTGTTGATAAAATACAAACTGAAATTTTAGGTATCAACCATCCGGATACAATGTCAACAAAACATAATATCGCAATCTGTTTGTACGATATGGGAAAATATAACGAAGCTTTAGAAATTAATTATTCTGTTGATAAAATAAAAACTGAAATTTTAGGTATCAACCATCCGTCTACAATGTTAACAAAAAATAATATCGCAGTCTGTTTGTACAAAATGGGAAAATATAACGAAGCTTTAGAAATTAGTTATTCTGTTGATAAAATACAAACTGAAATTTTAGGTATCAACCATCCGGATACAATGTTAACAAAACATAATATCGCAAACTGTTTGAACAGTATGGGAAAATATAACGAAGCTTTAGAAATTTATTATTCTGTTGATAAAATACAAACTGAAATTTTAGGTATCAACCATCCGTCTACAATGTCAACAAAAAATAATATCGCAAACTGTTTGTACAAAATGGGAAAATATAACGAAGCTTTGGAAATTAAATATTCTGTTGATAAAATACAAACTGAAATTTTAGGTATCAACCATCCGTCTACAATGTCAACAAAAAATAATATCGCAAACTGTTTGTACGATATGGGAAAATATAACGAAGCTTTAGAAATTTATTATTCTGTTGATAAAATACAAACTGAAACTTTAGGTATCAACCATCCGTCTACAATGGTAACAAAAAATAATATCGCAAACTGTTTAAGCGAAATGGGAAAATATAACGAAGCTTTAGAAATTTATTATTCTGTTGATAAAATAAAAACTGAAATTTTAGGTATCAACCATCCGTCTACAATGTCAACAAAAAATAATATCGCACTCTCATTGTACGATATGGGAAAATATTACAAAGCTTTAGAAATTAATTATTCTGTTGATAAAATTCAAACTAAAATTTTAGGTATCAACCATCCGGATACAATGTCAACAAAAAATAATATCGCAAGCTGTTTGAGCGAAATGGGAAAATATAACGAAGCTTTAGAAATTTATTATTCTGTTGATAAAATACAAACTGAAATTTTAGGTATCAACCATCCGGATACAATGTCAACAAAAAACAATATCGCAAGCTGTTTGAGCGATATGGGAAAATATAACGAAGCTTTAGAAATTAATTATTCTGTTGATAAAATAAAAACTGAAATTTTAGGTATCAACCATCCGTCTACAATGTCAACAAAAAATAATATCGCACTCTGTTTGTACAAAATGGGAAAATATAAAGAAGCTTTGGAAATTAAATATTCTGTTGATAAAATACAAACTGAAATTTTAGGTATTAACCATCCGGATACAATGTTAACAAAAAATAATATCGCAAACTGTTTGAGCGAAATGGGAAAATATAACGAAGCCTTAGAAATTTATTATTCTGTTGATAAAATACAAACTGAAATTTTAGGTATCAACCATCCGTCTACAATGTGAACAAAAAATAATATCGCATTCTCTTTGTACGATATGAGAAAATACAACAAAGCTTTAGAAATTAATTATTCTGTTGATAAAATAAAAACTAAAATTTTAGGTATCAACCATCCGGATACAATGTCAACAAAAAATAATATCGCAAGCTGTTTGAGCGAAATGGGAAAATATAACGAAGCTTTAGAAATTTATTATTCTGTCGATAAAATACAGACTGAAATTTTAGGTATCAACCATCCGGATACAATGTCAACAAAAAACAATATCGCAAGCTGTTTGAGCGATATGGGAAAATATAACGAAGCTTTAGAAATTTATTATTCTGTTGATAAAATACAAACTGAAATTTTAGGTATCAACCATCCGTCTACAATGTCAACAAAAAATAATATTGCACTCTGTTTGTACAAAATGGGAAAATATAAAGAAGCTTTGGAAATTAAATATTCTGTTGATAAAACAAAAACTGAAATTTTAGGTATCAACCATCCGTCTACAATGTCAACAAAAAATAATATCGCAGTCTCTTTGTACGATATGGGATAATATAACGAAGCTTTAGAAATTTATTATTCTGTTGATAAAATACAAACTGAAATTTTAGGTATCAACCATCCGGATACAATGTTAACAAAAAATAATATCGCAAACTGTTTGAGCGAAATGGGAAAATATAACGAAGCTTTAGAAATTTATTATTCTGTTGATAAAATACAAACTGAAATTTTAGGTATCAACCATCCGTCTACAATGTCAACAAAAAATAATATCGCACTCTGTTTGTACAAAATGGGAAAATATAAAGAAGCTTTGGAAATTAAATATTCTGTTGATAAAATACAAACTGAAATTTTAGGTATCAACCATCCGTCTACAATGTCAACAAAAAATAATATCGCAGTCTCTCTGTACGATATGGGATAATATAACGAAGCTTTAGAAATTTATTATTCTGTTGATAAAATACAAACTGAAATTTTAGGTATTAACCATCCGGGTACAATGTCAACAAAAAATAATATCGCAAGCTGTTTGAGCGAAATGGGAAAATATAACGAAGCTTTAGAAATTAATTATTCTGTTGATAAAATAAAAACTGAAATTTTAGGTATCAACCATCCGTCTACAATGTTAACAAAAAATAATATCGCACTTTCTTTGTACAATATGGGAAAATATAACGAAGCTTTAGAAATTAATTATTCTGTTGATAAAATCCAAACTGAAATTTTAGGTATCAACCATCCGGATACAATGTCAACAAAAAATAATATCGCAAGCTGTTCGAGCGAAATAGGAAAATATAACGAAGCTTTAGAAATTTATTATTCTGTTGATAAAATACAAACTGAAATTTTAGGTATCAACCATCCGTCTACAATGTCAACAAAAAATAATATCGCAATAAATAATATTAAAATCTGTTTAAATTATTTAGAAAAACAGCAAACAAGTTGTTTAATTATTTGAATATTATTTTAGTTTTAATATATATAAAGTTATATTATAAATAATATAAATATATAATATAATATATATAATATAATATATATAAAGTTATATTACATTTAGTTTTAAAATAAGGTTGAAAATTTTTATATTGTGTAAATTGTAAGTAATATTTATTATAACTTAAGAGATGAAACTTATGGTTTAAACTTACTTTATACAAAGTCTAAAGAATTTTGAAAGTATAGATTTTGTTATTGCAATATTATATATATATATATATATATATATATATATATATATATATATATATATATATATATATATATATATATATATATATATATATATATATATGTATATATATATATATATATGTATATATATATATATGTATATATATATACATATATATATATATATATATATATATGTATGTATATATATATATATATATCTTTATATATTTATATATATATATATATATATATATATATATATATATATATATATATATATATATATATATATATATATATATATATATATATATATATATATATATATATATATATACTTAGTTGTTTAAAGTATATTTAAAAGGTGATCCAATCACTTCAATTCCCTCAGGCACTATAGTATGCAATATTACAAAAAAAAAAAACGTTAATTTATATAATTTTTAACTCTCGCGATAATAATTTATTTTATGCTAATAATGATGATTTACTCTTTTATTCCCAATATTTTAAATTACAAAAAAAAAAAAAAAATGCATTGTTTATTTAAATTTAAATATAATTTCTTTTTCTGCTAAAAGAAATAATGCCTTGGTTTTTGTTATTCATAACAGTGTCGGGTGTAACTTGGAATATTTTTTATCACGCGTGTTTAATTTGTCTTACTTTAGTTAGAGTAGTTAGCTGTTTTTTGAAATCTTATAAAATTAGCGACAAAAATGTCAGAAGATGTAAAATAGGAGTTTGACGCAACTTGACCACTTTGTCCGCTTAAATTTTTTTGTAACCTCCTCCTAGAGCTTTTGATACTATCTCTAAGAGAACATTTTGTTAACCCCTCAGAAAATATTTTCCTTCATGGTTAAGTACTATCAAGCCGCCATTCCATGGAGAAATAAAAACGAATAATATTTTAGCAAATATCTTTTTTTAAATTAAGTTAATAAGCAATATTACGGAAGCGTCTTTTCTCGAACTGAGCAATAGCGTGAATGACAAAGAATCCAACAATGTCTACTGACCCAGTATCAGTTGATCAGGAAATATTTGTTTCGTTACCATCTCCTGTGTTTTCTAATATTTGACCACTTCCCGATAAATGCTGATCACTTGCAGATCTATTGCCAGAAATCTATTGCCAAAAATTGTTGGTTGTCAGCATAAAATTCTTTGAGTGCAACAGCTTGAGAAACATCTTCAGTATCTAAAATATTTGTTTCACCGCTTGAGATAAGGTACGAATCAGCAAGGCAGCGGAATATTTCTTTGAAGAAGTGGTATGGTAACATCTAATTTGAATAGAGACGGTTAGGTCAACTATTTATAAGGATATCTAATATTATGATGTTCATTACGACGTTTAACTTTTCAGGCTGTATTGCAAAATTGGCGATGTTGTTGAGTGAATTATTTGGACAATGGTATTCAATAAATACAAGATAGCTCAAATTCACACAGTTTGTTGGACTTCAAATTCTACTGTAACTTGTGCATTAACAATTTTGTTAATGATATCAATCTATTCAGAGATCGGACTAACGGGTGATGCGGAAGTTATCGGACAAAATAAAAAAATCAATAACTTATTTATAAATAAAAAAACAAAATACTATTATATTTTTTTTAAATAAAGCATTTATCTTTTAATAAAGATATAATATTTTTTATATGAAAAAACACCACCATCTGCAATTGATCTCAATTTTGCTCTGACGCCTTTCTTATGCGACTGTAAAAAGTTTTAAATCAATTTCTTGTAGTTTTAATTTAATGCGATCAATCAAAAATTGCTCTGCTGAAGCTTGCCAATGTCCCTCGTAAACCTTCTGTGTCAAATGTCCCCAAAAATTTTCAATTAGTCGTGCTTGAGGCACATTTCGGGGATTGGATTCTTTATCAACGTAATAGACATATTTGTCCATCCAATTTAGAGAATCTTTAGAATAATGAGAACTTGCTAAATCTGGCCAAAATAAATAGTTAAAGTCTCCATGATACTTGTGAATAAATGGAAGAAGTCGTTTTTCTAAACATTCATTAATATAGATTGATGAATTGATCGCTACAGCCTTGGAAGTGCGAAACAATGGCTCGGACATACCACGGTCAGATATGGCTATCCACATTAATAATTTTTTTGGAAATTTCTCTTTTCCTATAAAACGAACACTTTGTGGGCATGTCTTTTTGTTGTTTGTGTAGTATCCAGAATTTCCAGGCATGTTGTCCCCTGCAAAACAAAAGTATTTTTGTCATCGATGACTAGAAGCGATTTTGTGTTATAGAGTTGGTTAACTATTTTCCTGCTTCTTTTCTTTGCCTTTATTTGTTGTTCTATAGTGTATTTTGGAGTCTTTTCACGTTTTCTATATTTAATATTCATTTTTTTTAACTGACGACCAATTGTTGATTGATTTACACTGAATTTAATACCTATTTTTCTCTGACTGACCCCTTTTCGATTGTTGACAAGTCTCGTTAATTCGGATTTCTTTTCTCTAGTCTAGGATGTTGGACAACCAGGGAGCTTTCTATCAGAAAACGATTGAACAGTTTCAAGTCTTTTTAGGTTATCATATATTGTACTTTGAGCAAATCCTTCCTTTTCAAAATGATTTACGATTTTTTTTTTTTTATATTAGGTTTATTTACAAAAAACATTTTTAGTCGCTTTCGAAAAGATTCTCGTTCAGCTGCATTTAACCTCATTTACAATAATTGTGTTTCAAATAATAAAGTTTATATTTTATAGAACTTTTATGCCTACGCATAAAACCACCAAAAATAATTATTATGCTCAAATAATGAAATTAGGATTTGTCCGATAACTTCCGCATCACCCGTTAAAGCGAATAATTTAGAAAGACGGCCTAGACTCTCCAAGCGTTTCTATTAGTTTTATTGAGTGCGACATAGTACCTTGAAACACAGCAACATATCAAGACAATCCAAGAAGAATATTTGAGACCTTACGCTTTGGAATTGAATAAACGAGTACTAACAAGTTTGGGAACCTCAAAATTTAAACTGACGTTCGTTAAAACCATTTCAACTTATTGACCAGTTTAAGTTTTATTAAGCTGATGGAACATTGATCTCTTTTTGCAAAGCTTTTCTTGTATTTGAAACTGGAGAAAAATTTTGCTGCAAATTGTACAATACATAAATGATAAAATAATAATGGAAAAAAGTGAAGTTCGTTTATACCCGGTGTTGCCAAAGATTAACGAAGGATTTCCAACTCTGGCTCCTTTGTCAGAAGAAGTTTTGCTTTAGCCTATAGTAAACACTTCTTTGAATTGGCAATTTCAAACAGCTCTGTCATATTTTTAGAGAGTTAATGTGTTAGAAAATGAATTTCCAAAGTAATGTTTGTAACACAAAAAAGTTCCAAATGTTTGTCTATTGATGCGGCAATCTGTGGTAAAATAGGTCTTATAACAGGATTGATTGCAGGTTCAATTGCTGTTGCTGCCGTTGCTGTTCCTGTAGGCATTTCGCTTGCAGCAACTGGTTCTTTATGTGGTAATGTCTCTGCAAGGCTCGGTTTAATGTAAAAAAGTATAACAGCAGCAGGAAACGCTCCCTCATGCTATAAATATCATCCCCAGTGGCTGCACTATTTTTGCAAGAAGGGGTATCCCAAAATCTTATCAATGACGAGCCAGCCGTTGAAGAATTTTCTTTTCTTTTAAGAAAAATTTCGAATATTTTAAAGACTGGTTGACCAGATGGTGCAAAAAACAGCATACAACAAGGTTTATAATTGTCCAGAGACGCTCTAAGATATAAATACATATCTTACTATGAGACGAGCTGAAAAAACAGTACAGCAATCTTTTACAGATTAACCTGGTATTTTATTTGGCTTGTGATAAGCTGACATAGGCGCCAGCTTTTTTTTTATTGTTTTTAGAGGTAACTCTTTTTTTTCAAATAAAAAAAATATACAATAATATACAACAATAGCTCCTACTTCTATAGAAGCATAAGTAAGGTTAATATTTTTAAATTCAAAAATTAAAGAGGTTTTACTTTTATTTTATTTTTAAGCTAAATATTCTTTCGTCTTTGCTTTTTTTTTTATCCATTTTCAAGAATTTTTTTTTTTCTTACTTCAGAGAGTAGAGCCTGCTGTTTCTCTTTCCGTTTAGCAGCAGCAACTTGTACTGCTGGTAATTGTTTATGGTAAGGTGGGTGTTTCTTCCATTGTTATTTATAAGTTCTTGGTTTGAATAGCTAACTATTTGCTCATTATTTCTCATTAAACTTTTAGGATTGATATACATTTCTTGAGGTTGCTGTTTAATAGCCCAATACAGGCAAGCAATGTCATCATGCGTGCAATAACCAAACAGATTCTATGGTAAAACTTACTAGCCAAAATGTATAAAGCTTGCTGAAGCACTGGAACTTTTATCAAGATTTGCTCTTACACCTTCTTTATTCCCAATTGGGAAAAATCTTTTTACTAGCTTTGTATAGGTTATTGTTGCCATTTTTGAAACTTCTGTACCCATGTTTTTAGTCCATCCGGATTGTGTATTTGCCATATATTGAAACTATTCCATCAGCAGTTACATTATTTAGCTCTTCGTGAGCTAGTCTTCTTCCAAGAAATTTTAATCTGTTTCCTCTTGAAACACAAGCTATTAGATTTTACCTATACAAACTAACAGAGCTATCTTCTGTTTCAACTGGGTTTACAACTAGGTTTTTTCCTCCCCCATAATTTTTTCTAAAATTCATTCCATCATACAACTTTTAATATATGTAAAAACTACTTTCCTCAAAATAAATGTAATAACAACACTTAAAATAAGAATACCAAAAGAAACTGAATTTATTACTGTTAGAATCATCGCAGCTCGAATCGCTTATGTGCGTGTGAGTTTGTATTAAGAACGTGAGCATTTGTATTAGAACAGCAGCGTGGGTTAAGGATGGAGAAGTTTTTTTATCTGTTCTAGTAGGGTATTACTTATAAGTTGATCATTTTTTTTATCTAATAATTCTGAAGCTTGACCGATTATTTAAATGTAATATACCAACAAAGTTGAGTTGAACAGCTTAGCTGAAAAGCTGAGGACAACTCGAGGTATCCATGTATAACTTTGAGCTCAAAGCCACAATGAATGCTTTATGTAACGGTCTGATATAGCGAGCTTAGCTAGTAGTGATCTCCACGAATCCATGTCATTTTTACAAATACAATCATCAACAATAAAAATGCGTTCGTTTCTCTCCATAACTTTGCTAATAAGTTCTAAAACACATTAAACACTACATCGATTTATCCAAAATGGAGGCACGTCGTGAAATCTTTGGTTGTAAACAATTTTTTTTATTACTTTTGTATGTTCCATTGTATCCAACGGTTGGGCATATTAAAAATATCAAAGCGTCTGGCCGTCGGTTGAGCAGGTGGAGCACGAGCTCTGTTTTTCCTGAACTTGTTGCTCCAACAATAAGTAGATGTTCTTCGATAGTATTTTCCATCTATTGAAGATAAAGTTTTTTATATATTAATGAAAACTTTCTCAAAATGAAAAACTCAAGCTCATTACCAGCTTCTATACCAAACATTTATCAAGCTCATTACCAGCTTCTATACCAAACATTTATCAAGCTCATTACCAGCTTCTATACCAAACATTTATCAAGCTCATTACCAGCTTCTATACCAAACATTTATCAAGCTCATTACCAGCTTCTATACCAAAATTTATCGATGGAGTTTGCTAAAAATGTGAGTAAAATTTATTTTGAATTTGTCTGAAAGTTTTGAGTTAACTTTACAGTAAAAGAAAATCTCGAGAACGTTGATTTTTTTAAACCTAGCTGGGATATTACGATTGCTCGATATCAAATGCTTGAAAAATGTCTTGGAGTAACATTTAGCTTTTATTTAGAGCAATGATAATATTAATATAAAGTTACAAAATGTCATCACAACCTGGAGCAACAACTAGAACAACAACTCCTAACGTTCCCACAACTAGTAGTGGAAATTCAGATCGTTTCAGATCAAAAATTTTTTTTGCGGCAAACAGACGTGTTTTATTCAGAGGAAATAATTAATTTTTGTAATTATTTCCTCTTTTTTTTTTTTTTAATAAAAAAACAAATATACTATAAAATGGATAAAAAAATATTTATGTTTGAAAGAAATCTAACAAAACGGGGAATACAGATGAAACACAAATATCAACAAATGTTGTTCGCGATATTTTTTATGAAATGTTTTCAAAACAGCAGGAAAATATCTTTAAGCTCATCAGTGATAACCTAAAAATCACTAACGATAAAATAAATGAGCAACTTAATAAAATACATAGATTAAAACAAATTTGTGACTCTTTAAGAAAAGAAAACGAAAAGTTAAACACTAAACTTAAATTAATTACCGAGAGAGTAAGAATCCTAGAAAAGACAAATAAAGATATCGAAGAAAGCCTAACAGTTACTCAAGACATCCAAGAAAAAAAGATATGCAAATTAGAAAAGAAAATTAAAAACAAAAACATTATAGGTGAAGAGGAAAAGAATAAATTACGACAGCTAGAAGATAGTCTCAGAAGGAATAATCTTTGCATCGACGGGCTTTCAGAAAACAATCAATAAACCTTGGATGAAACTGAAAAAAAATTAATAATTTTATTTGAAAACGAATTAAATATTAAGAACGTTGATATCGAGAGGGCTTACAGAGTTGGAAAAAAAAAAAATAAAACTAGAACAATTGTTGTTAAAATTCTATATTATAAAGACAAAATAAAAGTACTACATTCATCTAATCGACTTGAAGGATCAGTAATATACATCAACGAAGACTTCTTTTTTGAAACAACGGTCATAAGGAAAAAACTCTTAGAAAAAATGAAGATACATAGAAAAAATGGTCAATATTCTGCTATAAAATATGATAAACTTATAGTTAGAGAATTTAGGAAAAATAAAGCCAGTGCTTAATTACTTTATCATTTATACTAGCAGTAAGCAACCCGTAATACGGGTTATTAGTAATTAAATCATAAATAACAATAAAAACGCATTAATAACTTGATATATTATCTAAAAAATAAAATTAAATACGAGTTTATCTATAAATAATATTTTAAGTTTGACTCCATAACAGCAATGGCATTGCTTATAGTTAACGACATAAAAAGACTGCATTAACATCAGTTAAGTTCTTTATAAAATATATCACAACACAGCAGGTACCAGAAAAGGAAAGTCAAGTAAAGCCTGCCTATACCTAAAAAAAGAAAAATAAAATTTACAATTTTCAATTACAAAAGTATTATTTGCATTTTATTGTTAGTAGAAGAATTAGGATAATAACAGCCTAGTTCTATCAACACAAAACACAGTAACAATACCACATAGCATAAGGTATTTGTAAGGGCACAATGATGTGTCTCCAGAATAATTAACAAAGAAAAGATTAAATTAGAAAAGAAAAGATTATAAGGCTAAACAACACAACGCAAATAACACCACAACTTACGAAGATATTTTATTAACTAAAATACCTGAAATTAAAAAGTTTTTATTTATTACAATATTTGAACAATTAAGGGACAATTATAATGAAACAATTTGAACAATTATATTTTAAAATAGAAAGCAGCTCGTAAAATATTTCTTAAACAAGGTTATTGTTGTTTTAAAATATACCCAAGAGCTCAGTAATTACATAAGTTTTATCAATTCTCCTTGTACTAATTCTCATTAATTCTCATTTAAGTCTTATCTAAGAGAGAGAGAGAGAGAGAGAGAGAGAGAGAGAGAGAGAGAGAGAGAGAGCGAGAGAAAGAGAGAGGAAGAGAAAGTGTTTCCAATGCAGCATGTTAAAAAAATTAAAAAGACATGCAATAAATAACTGGTTATGTAACCAATAAACAAATTTATTTTTACCCTAGCTTAAATTAATTTCCAGCATTCCTTAATTAGGTTCCAGCTTCTCTCAAACTGTTGACTAATGATTAATAGAGTAAATTTCACATCTATCTCTTTCATTTGACAACAATTATTTTCAAGTTTCCTATCCATCCAGTCGGAATCACGGGATTATACGCGAAATCAAAAGTAACCATATTGAATTGGGAGAACTCAACTATTTTTCTTATACGCCAAGAAAATGTAATTTAACAATAACTTTATGTCTTACAATTGAAAGTTAATCAAAAGAAAAAACGGAACAATGTCTGGGACACAAGTCTTTTAGAGGGTTTTACTTTGTTTTTACATGCTTCTAAATTTCTGTTTAAACAAAATGTTGCCTTTCATTGCTGTCTACATATTATTTTGGTTATTTTAGGGTATAAAAAGTACCGGTCTTTCGATATTTATCTGTAAATACTAGATTAAAATGTAAATTAAAAGTAACCCACCAGTAATAAAAGGCGCTAAACAAACATAAACATTTGAAAATTTAGGAGACTATTGCTTGTTAAACACACTACTATCTACAGCACGATTTATTGTGTTCAACCACTTTCTTCGAAGTACTTCAACTTAAGGAAAACTTAAATTCTAAATTTTTTTATGTTATTAGTGCAACCTACTGCACAATAACTTTTTAGCATTTTTTTATAAAACTAACTCTGCAAGCCGCTACCGATTTTTTAGTTTGTTTTTCCCCAATTCAAGATGGTTAATTTTAAAACGATGCTTTTTAATACGGTGTGACGTAACGCCGACTGGTTGGATTACCATTTACACTAATAACTTCTTCGAACCTAATATTATCTATTTCGATTTCACTGTTATCATTAAACATACTACCAGTAATAATACTACTGTTAGAACTGAATAATAAATGAACGTAAAAGAATTTTACGAATTGTGATCTTTTCTAATAAGTAACAATAAATGCAAAACCTTGCATAAAAAATGAAGCAATGTTGGTCAGTACACACACACACATATATATATATATATATATATATATATATATATATATATATATATATATATATATATATATATATATATATATATATATATATATATAATAAAATATGGAAAAGCACGATGATTTTTTTTCAAATACTTCCAGCAGGAATTTTTTTTTTTATTCTTTGTTATTTTTCTTAGAGATAATATTTATATAGATACAGAAAAAATCTAACATAAAATAAAACAAAATATTAAACTTACTCAAATTAGAAACGGTTCCACTGTCTAAAAATTTTTATTATTAACAACTCTTCTCTTTAAAAAAAGAATAACAATTGATTTGAAGTGACTAAAAAGCACTTCAGCTTTTTCTAATTGCACTATAAAATAAAACAAATCTTGCTTAGCTAAGTGGTCTACTTCTTAAGAATCTGAAAACAAATAAGTAAAAAACTAAGAACAAACAAACATTTATTAAAACTACTATATTTAGACAAATTAAATTAAACAGAAAACAACATTAATTCTCCTAGAAAGCTAATTAAAAACTTTTCAGCTCAAATTTGCTTGCAGACCTTGCTTTTAAAACCACGTGAATAAGAAAAGCATTTAGAAAAGCCTAGAAACCACTTAAAAATTACATATGTAACATTGAACTTTTTACTTATTTTCTGAAAAAGAACAAAAATAGGTAAATGTCAATGTCAATAAAATAATAATTGACATAATAAAACAAGCAAGGTTTGAAATAATTGCATTCAACGTATATTGGATTATAATAATTTAATATTTCTTAAAACTTTTTTTTTCTTTTCTTTAATAGATAAATTTAAAAGTAGTAATAAACAATTTGATAACAAAGTATTGGTATAACTCATAAAAAATTGTTATTAGACCTCATCCATACCCCCTCTTACTTACTTTCCAAACCCCCTACTTACTCTACTTAGCTCAATAAAAACAAAACTGCTAGAAAAAAAACTATAATAAAAATTGTAAATAAAGATTATAAATAAAGATTATAAATAAAGATTATAAATAAAGATTATAAATAAAGATTATAAATAAACATTATAAATAAAGATTATAAATAAAGATTATAAATAAAGATTATAAATAAAGATTATAAATAAAGATTATAAATAAAGATTATAAATAAAGATTATAAATAAAGATTATAAATAAAGATTATAAATAAAGATTATAAATAAAGATTATAAATAAAGATTATAAATAAAGATTATAAATAAAGATTATAAATAAAGATTATAAATAAAGATTATAAATAAAGATTATAAATAAAGATTATAAATAAAGATTATAAATAAAGATTATAAATAAAGATTATAAATAAAGATTATAAATAAAGATTATAAATAAAGATTATAAATAAACATTATAAATAAAGATTATAAATAAAGATTATAAATAAAGATTATAAATAAAGATTATAAATAAAGATTATAAATAAAGATTATAAATAAAGATTATAAATAAAGATTATAAATAAAGATTATAAATAAAGATTATAAATAAAGATTATAAATAAAGATTATAAATAAAGATTATAAATAAAGATTATAAATAAAGATTTTAAATAAAGATTATAAATAAAGATAAAAGAATAGCTAGTACAAACAAAATATAAACGATTTAAAAAAGTAAAAAAAGTGATCCATTCTACTTTTTATATAATAACTATTTTCTATTCTTACTTTTTTATAATATGATCTTAATATTGCTATTATAACTTATCTAATATTTCTAAACTAATAAATAATAGTTAAATTCCAAAAAGTAGAAAGTTTTAACTTGCTTAGCTTGCTCTTGCTCAAAAGACCGCATGCATTTTGAGAACGCGCTTTTCAAAATCAGAAAAGTCTAGTAACTAATTAAAACAACTTTAAAAACGAAAGTGAAACTACACTGCTACTAATAAATTACAGTATTAATATTGGGATTTAGAATTTTTTTTTTTTTTCTTACTATTTTTTTTCTTTTTTTTCTTTTTCATATAAATAATAATTTAACAGTTTATAAAAAATATCCTACTTATAAATGAAGATAATGTTACACTCAACTTACAATTTAATTCATTACAAAATAAAAATAGTATACTTCTAGATAAGCATTCTGACCCGGATATTAATTTTTTTAGTAATAACAAAGTATTTCAAAATTTTAATACTTTATATTACCCTATAAATTATATTACCCTTTATATGACCCTAAAACTGAAAACATAATGCAAGGACTAGATGCAAATTCATTTTCAATTTTGCATTTAAATATTAGGAATTTTTCAAATAATTTTGAATTATTTAAACAATTCTTGGAGTTATCAGTCTCAGCGAGATATTGTGTACTGATTAGTGTTTAATCGCCAAAGGATTCAGATTACCTCAAAATCCTTCTGAGGTGAGACAATTAATGGTGGAATTTTACCATAGCAAGAAAGAAGAGATAGTACAGATTATAAAGAAACTAAAGGACGAAGAAAGAAAGTTCAGCGTATCTATTGACGAATGGACAAGCGTTAAAAATTTTTGATTCATGGGTGTTTATTTATACAGAAATAATGAAAATAATTCGGAAAAACTGTCGCAAAAGTTAGAAGAGTTTGGTCTATCTTTACGCAAAGATATTGTGACTGTTATGAGCGATGGTGCTGCGATTATAAAGAAATTTGGTAGATTATTGCCTGCCTTGCAGTAATTATGCTACAATCATGCCATACATCAAGTAGTTTTGAAAACATTTTACGCTGAACCGAAAAATGAAATATATAAATCTGTAGACCAGCAAGAGACTGTAGATAGGACGATGATGCTAGCATTGGAAGTACAGAAGAAGATGACTTTAATTTGGAAATTGACGTGTTACATAGCAAAAACTTAAATCCCAAATTAAATATGCAATTATAGGAATACAAAAAATTGTAAAATTCTTTAAAAATTCTCCTGTGAAAAATGGCGTTCTACAAAAATATGTAAAAGACCAAGTAGAAAAAGAATCGGCTTTATAACTGGACTGTAAAACACGCTGGAATACTATTGAAATAATGGTGAAATGGTTCTTAAAAATCAAAAACGGTGTGCAAATGGCATTAAGTGAATTAAATTTAAACCACTTGTGGAAAGATAATTACATATAAGGGGCCAAAATTCTATTAGCGGTATTAGAACCAACACTAATAGCTGTAAAAGCTCGAGCAGATGCAACATTAACGGCCAAAGGAGCCTTAAAATTTTATTTAATAAATTAGAGGAAGAGTATAGGAAGAACCAAATAAGTTGAGAATTCTTAAACAATATCAAAGAAGAAATAAGTAAAAGGAGAAACGATAATGTTGTATTTTTATACAAACTTTTGCATAACCCAACAAATGATGAAAAATTTTCTTCTTCTTTTTTAAAATCTTCGTCAAAAAATGATATTTATAAAACTGCTAGAGAAATATTCGGTAGATTGTATGGGTCATCCAATTCTGAAAAAGATCTAACTGAAGAAACGTCCACTAGCAGCAATGTCAACACTGAGCTATCACTTTAAGAACAACTAAATTTAGCTAAAACAAATACAACAAAAGAAATTATGCCGCGCCAACGTTGCGATAATGATAACGAGAATCTTTATCAGACACTTAAAAAATTATGCAGCATATTCCAAACAACTGGAAAATTACACAAAATTTGGAAAATCTAAAAGATGCATTATCTACGATAAAACCAACTTCAACGCAAAACAAACGTAATATCTCGATTGCTAATGATTTTGTTACAAAAAAAAGGAAAAGATCATCAAACGTGTCATTGAATGCATTATGTTTTTTAAAATTAAAAAAAAATAAAATTATTACTTATGCGCTTATAATTTGTCTAATTGCTGTTTTTGTTTCACATTTTTGTATTAGTATTTTTTTTCTTTTACAAATTAACTTATAAATAACAATTAAAAACTTGTTACACTGGTATATTTTAGAGTTTGTTTTTTTTTCGTCATATTTTTTATACCATTTTTTTCTTATATTAATTGACTTTTATATTTGTTAGTCTGCTATTTTTTTAATCCAATGTTTGTTCATATACATTTTATAAACATAAATTATATTAAAATTTTAAGAAATTACGATTTTGACATTTCTCGAGAATTCTCGAGAAGCTCATTCTCAACTTCTCATTTCTCGAGAATTAAAAATCATCGAGAAATCTTAAACACTTGTACTGATGAATTTATCGAAACAAATTTTCAGCTACCAAGTTATAAAGTGATTCATCAATTTAGAGGATTTGGGAAGAAAGGAGAGGGTTTGTGTGTATTTATAAGTAATTCTTTATTATACATGCTTAAAAAAAAATTGTGCTCAACCACTAATAATTGTGAATCACTATGTGTAGAAATAATAAATGAAACCACGAAAAATATTAGCATCCACGTTTTATACAAACCACCTTCCAGCTCAATAAAACAATTCGAAAATCATATTGAAAGCATAATTAAAAATAAATTAAGCAAAAATAAAACCATTTATTTTGAAGGTGATTTTAACCTTGACCTAAACATGAGTCATTTAAATACAAATATAAATAATTTCTTAACGTCATGTATCATAAAGACCATTAGTTCAAATACAAATATAAATAATTTCTTTACCGTCATGTATCAGACGTCATGTATCAGACGTCATGTATCGGACGTCATGTATCATGATAAAGATTCCACTAATTAATAAACCCACAAGAATAACTAGAAATAGCGCAACAATTGAAGATCAAATAGTCATCTATGAATTCAAACAAACAAAAAAAATAACCAGGAATATTTAAATGCGACATTTCACACAACTTCACTGTATGTCTTATCTCACAAAAATGTGATAACATCTATGTACAAAAAGTTAAAAAAAAAATACGCAAAATTTAAAATCTATGAAAAATTTTTATACTCTTTTATCAGATTTAAATTGGGATGACCTCCTTGATATTGAACACACAGATAAGGCATACAATAAGTTTAAAAAAAAAAAGAAAAAAGCAGCGACTTTATAATAAGTTTCTCAAAAAAAAACTTCCAATAATGAAACTAATTACAAAAATTATAAACGTGTTTTGAGATGGTTTTTAAAAAGTCAAAAAAATATTACTATACCGAGCATTTAATAAAATATACCAAAAAATACTCGGAACATAATTAAGGAAGAAATTGACGGAAATAGTCTTCTATGATGATTTATAGCAAGACTATTTCGGTTTGACATCGAAAATAAAACTATTAAAAATGAATCTTTAACTGCTGAAGCACTTAATCAATATTTTGTCAGTGGAGTTTCCACTTTAGCGTCGAAAATAGAAACTACTGAAGTAAACTTTGAGTCATGTTTTACTCCTAATAAGACCTCTAAGATGGATAATTATGAAATTACTGAAAAAGAACTCTTAGATGCAGTATATCTTTTAAAACTAAACAAAAGTGTGGGGTATAATAATATTAGTAGGAATGTAATTAAAAATCGATAAAATACTCTATAACCCCTTTTTTATATATTTTTAATCTATCTTTATAACTAGGTATTTATCTGAAGAAACTTAACCGAATTTTAACTTTTCAAAATATAAATAATATTCTATATAATAAACAGTTTGGGTTTCAGCCCGGGTATTCAACTGACCATGCCATTATTAATATTGTTCACGATATATTTTAAGCATTTGACGAAAGTAAGTTTACCCTCGGAGTTTTTATAGATCTAACCAAAGCCTTTGGTACAGTAAACCATAGCATTCCTATAAAAAAAACTTGAAAGGTATTGAATTAAAAGCACGTATTTAGAATGGCTCAAAAGTTATTATTAGTTAGTTAAAAATCTAAACAATAGAAAACAATACATAGGACACGAAGAAGGAAATACCCAAGGCTCAATTCTGGGTTCACTTTTTTTTCCTATTTATGTAAACAACTTCCATAAGTTTTCAAACATTTTAAACTCTGTTTTATTTGCAGATAACACGAATTAATTTTATTTTAATGGAGTTGTTAACTTTTATTTAAAATAGTAAATAGGGATTTTTTAAATGTAGCGGAATGGTTAAAGGCAAACAAGTTGTCCTAAAATTTAAATAAAACCAAGTATACTTTTTCATTGAATTCACGATAAAGAAAATATTCCATTTAAACTGCCAGATATTTATATTGGCAACTCTAAAATAATTAGAGAGTCATCATTAAAGTTTTTAGTAGTGAGACTTGACGAAAACTTGACTTGGAGAGAACACATAAGAACGATAGAAGATAAAATTTCAAAAAATATTGGCATTTTATACAAAGCTAAGCAATTATTAAACCAAAACTGCTTAAAAATCTTATATTTCTCCCTCATACATTATTATATAAAATATACAAATATTGCATGGTGCAGTTCTAATGTAAGTAAAGTTAAAAAATTGCTTAGTAGATAAAAACACGATGCCAGAATTATTTCAGGTACAGGTCGATTCACACATTCTAAAAAACTATTTAAAAATAATCACATACTTAATGCTTTTCAGTTAAATCTTTTTCAAATTCTTATATTTATGTACAAACTTCATAATAAAATAACTCCTATAATATTTAATACACTTTTCAATAAAATTAATCACGTGTACCCTAGAAGATTTTCAAATTACAATTATGGGCAACCTAAAAGGCACTTTTTGGTTACTAAATTTTTTATTACCATCAGAGGTTCTAAATTATAGAAAACTTAATTAAATAACTAGCTGAAAAGTTGTTCTTTACTTTCTCTATTCAAACAAAAACTCAAACAAAAACTTCTTAACGATGTTAATGAATTAAATTCTTTTTAAGATTCTTTTTTTCTTTTTTTTTTTTTAATTTTTTTTTTCTTTAATAACAACCATCTTATTAACTGCTCTTTAATTTTCTTTAAATTATCCTATCTTCTAATTTTTAGTTTCAAGGTGTAATTATTTTTTTATTTTTATTTTTTTTTACGATTTTCTTTTGATTATAGATTAGTAACTGATCTTAACATACTTTTAAAATTTGTATTTATTTTTATATGGTACAAAGAAATTTTATGTTTACATTTTAATGATTGTACACTAGGGTGGAGCGATTTTCATAGCAAAAAAAAAAGAGTTTAAAAACCAATATTACTGAGACACGAATCAATGTCTATTAATTATAAGATAAAAGTAAAAAAATATATTTTGATTTTGATGAGATCTTGAGGGTCCTCTTTGGAATTTAAATTCTTGACAGGTCCTAATATTTTTGATTTTTTTTTTTTCTAAACCATATCAACCTCGGACTCAAAAAAAGCAGAAAAAAATGCTTGTTTCATAAATAATAATTTTATTAAAAAAATTTTTTAGTGAAAAAAATACTTGCAAAAATATACCTTAATACCCCCGTTTTGTTGAGGACGGGGTTTTTTAATGAAAAAAACAACTCTACTTTTTTTTATTCAATTTTTTAATAAAAACAAATATTATTTTCAAAATCAGCATATTATTTTGCTTCTTTTAAGTATCAAGTTGATATAGTTTAGAAAAAAAAAATTTAAACAATATTAGGACCCATCAAAAATTTAGAATCCAAAGAGGAACCTCAAGAACTCATCTAAACTAAAAAAAAAAAGAGTAAGGTTCTTTTTTCACCAAAAGATATTGATTTGCTGCTCAGGCAAATCAAATTTCAAAAATTTTCAAAATCGCTCCACCCTATTGTCCACGGTTGCTAATGCATTTTTAATTGCTAAAAGCACGTCGGGGCGTAGTGATAGGCAAATATTGTCTTCTTTGAGCCCCGGTCATGCAGGTTTTATTTATATAAAATGGCATTGTATTGCTTTTTTAATGACGAAATAAATAAATAAATAAAAATTTTAAAAAACAGGCTGCAGATGTATTATATCACAGCGTTAGTAGTAGGAGCTGGAACACTTGCAGCCTCCGTTATATTTGAAAAAATTAAAAATTGCAAACGGATTGAGATCGATTACGAATGCGTAATTTTGGAAAGTATTTTGTCTTTCACTTTTTGGGAGAACTTTTCAGAAAAAAACTAGTAGATTATGAATGGATACCTGTAACTATGGTAACTATGAAAAAAACATTTAAATAATAACTTGAACAATGATTTTTGTAATTATATTTAAAATGGCTGGTATAAGGAATTGATATTTTTGGAGCTGTTGCTAACGCAGTGGCATTTACAGGGTCTGGGCTTATAGCTCAGTCTCTAAAAATAGATATTCACAAGGTCTGGGCTTATAGCTCAGTCTCTAAAGAGACAAAAGTGAGTAAATGGTTGAAGAAGCTAAATGACATAATAAGGCTGTTAAAAATTGCAAAAATTAGAGCTAATAGGAATCAAAAAAGGCTGTAACTATTGATAAAATTAATGCAAAACTCCAAGCTGAAGGAGCAAGTCGAGCTTAATTAAAAAACTATGTTAAAGGCTCGCCGTATTTATCGCAAACTGATAGTTGAGAAAGGTCTAACTGAAAATGATGAACTTCTAAATTACATCCACAACCAAAACTCATAGATTTTTATCAACCAAGTGAAGAACATAACACAAATGAGTTTTTATTTGTAGCAGGATTTGGAGTTATAGGAGGTATAATGGGTATAACTACAATAAAAAAAAAAAGTCAGCCCTACGCAACCCGTCCGGATCTCACGTAAAGCTAACAGTTTTTAAAATTTTTATTTTATTTTTTTATTTTTTGACGAACATGGCTTGCCGGTTAACAATATAGTTGCATTTATCTAATTAAGCATAGATGCAGCGAGACAACAAATTCCTAAGCAACAAGTAAAAACTCTCATGCTAAAGCAAGAAGCTCAGGAACAATATATTTAAACTATGGGTTCAGGGGGGGGGGGGGGTAATAAAGCATGATCAGCGTTCATTCCTAGAGCAGTTCGGCAATGTTAAAATAATGCTCAAAGATTATCTCCTCCTATTGGATCCAAGTTTCCTCGTCTAAGCAGTTAGGTATAACCAGCTCAAAGTTGTAGGTACCTTTACTAGAACTGTCCTCTAAGCAAAAAAAATGATATTACTTGGCAAATCGAAGCTTTTTAAAAAAGCTGTGCATATTGGGTCATTAGATGATGTGAAATTTCTGACTGATAAAAACAGCTAATGGGATTATTCTATTATCAACTTAGCTGTGAAAAAAAAAAAAAATAGTTACTTTGTTACATAAAGCTGGTCACCCATGGGATAGATATACATGTCTTACCGTTAATAATAACCCTGACTCTTATTAAACAAGGGTATCTTTGCGGATAAAATGGATTATAAAGCAGCTCTTTAAGATGCAGTAAAAAGTGATGTTGCTGCTTTAAAGAAACACTTAATAAAAAAAAATGCGTGGAATACATTTTTTAGAGTTGATGCTGATAAACAGATTTGGAGTCTTTTACTTTGAATAATGACTTGTGTGTGTTTTAGTTCAATCTGCTCGTCGAGACACTTCTTGTATGGCTCGCGCTTAAGATCTTTTGTCACCACAGTCCTGCAAATCCCATATGCTATTTTCTTGTTATACCCTCAGGCTTTGCAAACAGAATCCTTTTTAGGCCGTAAATCGAAAAACTCTTGGGTGGGGCGGTCATTAGACTCATCCTTAAATTTACTGACAACCTTTTTTATTAGTCTCGTTAAAGCATGGATGATCTTTTTAATACTCATAAATTCATAATGTTTAGAATTTTCTATCATATCTTTGTCTCCTTATATATCTTCAGTCTTTCCTTGAAACAATTAGCTATCTGTGTCAGTGTACAGTAGTTATACTATTCGGTTATATTTTGATTTAATCTAGTTGTACCAAAACTCATGCATAAGGCGTTTGCTGAGGTCTAAGACAGCCTGTCCGACATATATTGGTCAATTCAATTTTAGTTAAGATTTTGTTCTGTGGATTACCAATGCTGAAATATTTTATGACTTTGGTAGCTGTGTCATTAAAAAGCTTCTCTAGCTGCTCTTCTTTGTTCTCACGTCAGGGTTAGGGTTAGGCTTAGGGTTAGGGTCTACACGTATTCGCAACAATTACACACAAGGTCTACACGTATTCGCTTGAGTAAGTCTTCCATTGTAACACACTATTGCTCATAAGTTTAACAAAATTTTTTTCGAAAGCTGTAGTAGCCTTAGCCCTTAAATTAGCATTCACCTGAATACAGGGAGCCATCTGAAATTTAGTAACTCGCATTCAAAGCGATTGGTATAGTTTAAGATTGCGATATAAAAAACAATGCATTTTTCCTTGTTTCGCAAGTTGAGTACTTTTTCGTACTTTGTAAATTTTACGTCCACATAGTAGAGACTGCATCATTGCCCAACGGTATTGATTGTTTGCCATTGGCATATCTCCACGTAACTCTTTTTCTTAGAAGTGGCGCATGTCAGTATCAGTAAGTAGCTTGAGTTGGACTCCAGTCTTTTTCATAAGGGCATCCCAACTCATTCCTGGATCGCTAAAGTAATAAATTGGGTCCAGACCGTAATAGATCATGGAGAGTGGTCTAAGTTCTTCAAAAACATCTCCAAGCAATTTTACAGCCGTCTTGAGATAGATATCATGATAATCATTAAAGTGTTCCAGACATTTTACGCATGTTGATAGTTCTCAATATTAATTCCACTCCTCAAAAGTTTTGAGTAAAATGTTTCTTGAGATGGTAAACATTGCTTATTAAATCTGTCAAAGCTCTCAACTTACTTATAGGGGTAGCTTTCAACGTATAGAGGTAAACCCCCTTGCGTTTTAGAAGGGCTAGCTCTTTTTCTGTTAAGCCGACTCGGGTTATTTTTAATTCACCTATTTTTTTGCCAAAAAATCAAGAGACAAATTTTTGAACTGCAAAATATCAATAAATTGCAGCTGCCCTGTACCAAACGTCGTGTATATCAAGAGAGTGTTTGGGATGCAGCTAATTTAACCTCCCTCGGCTTTACCGAGAGCCTACATAATCAGATACGAATCAAAACCTCCCAAATTATAAAATACTACCGGGACCTTAGTTACACCAGGTCTAATGCAAAGCTTGAGATAACAATCTCTGTGAGCAGCGCCTCGGTATATCCACGTAATGTGGCAGTGGTCACAAACTATATCATTGCCAAGATTTTTACTGCATATATAAGAAACTGCTGCTTCCGCAAATGAAATCTTGTCAACCTTAGTCATAACTATTTTTTCTGGACTTCTAAAAACAGGGTTAATTCTTTTCAACTCATGAAGTTCATAGACTTCAAAGTTTAAAGGCTCGCAAGAAAGTGCTCCACTGCATTCTTACCGCAATATAGTGTTGAAGCTTCGTAAGCCGTCGCTCCGGATTTTTACGTAATAATAACTGCAAGGTAGTTGTTTCGCTATCAGTCGAGTAGAGCTTTTAGCTGAATCTTTAGGAGCACCTTCTACAAGTACATTTAATACTTTAAATTCAGCATAAATGATGTATGGTACCCACATCTGTTTCTGATAATTATTCAATTTTAAAATATTATCCTTGTCTTTTTTTGGCATCACTGTGCGGTTGTGCCTTTTCTCCGATATCTAAACATTCATCGCGATGAGCTTTCAATAAGTCAGCGGTGCTACAGACATGAAAACATCATCGATAGTGGTGCTTAAAACCGTTGTGTTTGCTGTTAAATTGAATCATTCTAGGAAGGTTTTTAATCCAAACATAATAAGATTTCTCTTCTTGAATAAGTAAAAGATCAATTTTAGCCCATGCCATTTTGACCCTCATGAACAAATTTTAATACGCGGAGTGTCATAAAATATTTCCAAGGTAATGTTTTCTTAAGAAATTTTTTTAGATTTTATTTTGGATGACTATTTATACTCGCGCTATTCTTTTAAAGTTTAACATTTTTACATTTTTCAGATTTTAAGGGCATTTTTAAACAATTGGCGCGAAAAGAATTTTACAAATCATTAGCTATATAGCATTATATATAATAACCTCATTACAAATGATAAAAGATTTTTGTGTATACTGGTTGTGCGCATTTTTTATTACTATTATTTTTGCTGACTGGTGGTATTTATGAAATTAATAAAACGTGGTTTTTAAACGTTGAGGCCTAATACACAGCAATTAGAAATATGTTAAATGCTTTTGATCTCATAAAGTTCACCCACTTTAAGCCCTGGCTATTTAAAAGGGGTTTGTACAAGATTAGCTAAGTTTCCTGGTCGACCATTATTGTTGTTAACCTCCTGCCATCATTTCGGAGAGCTTCATATAGTCGTAGCCGTAAATAAAACTGTTGAGCAGGAGAATAAACTATTTCTATCATAAAATCATAAAAGCTTAAAAAGTAGTAAGGTAAAGATAAAAACTACTTCACTTTAAAATGCCTTTTTGCAAAAGCAAAATGCATAAGTTTCTAATTTTAAAACTATTTACATTTAGATTTTTGAGAAGTGCAGAGATTATTGTGAACTTGCAGAAAAAAATCAGACCATTAGGTGAAAATTAACAAATATGGAGTTGTTTCACACGCCTTGAATTTTATTAAGTTTAAGTTGCATTTCTCTAAAATCAGACAGGTTTTTATTCTGAGTAATAAAATACTCAAGAGATCAATTGAATTGCTAACTGCATTTCTCTCTGCAGGGCATCGCGGTTTTTGACCCGCTACTTTTCTTATTCTGTAATTTTTAAAGTAAACCTTAATTTTATATGTTTTGATATTTTAGTCTTATTATTTAAGAATAATTTATGTCATAAAATAACAAATTGTTTAAAAACACTGGGTCGCAAAATGGTTTAAAATGTTAAAATACAAAAACAATAACTTTAATCAAATTGTTTTTTCAATGACAGAATTTTCTTAAAATCAGAAGAAATGTAATAAACATGAAATCAATAGAAATAGCGCTTTATTTTATCTTGTCAAAATTAAATGTAATAAGTTTTTAGCAGTGTAATTTTAAACCTTATTTTATCTGATTGCATTATTTTTAATTTACACTTTTAAGATCAACAAGACTATTAGCAGATGTATATTGATTCTGCTGCAGAGGTGAAATTCAAATCATGGTAAAACCATACACTGTTAAAAAGTTCCTTATTTTTAAGGAATTATTTTCCGTTGTTTGTACGGAAAAGACCCATTTAACAAAATTGAACAGAAATTTTCCTTCTTTTAAAATTGATTTTGAAACACTGAAACTTTTGTTGAAAGATGGTTTTATTATGGAAGCCTAAGTAAAGTTTTAGCAAACAAACTTGTCGCATTAAATAGCAATTTTAGATTTTTTAGCTGGCGTGTTTTTTAAATATAACCATGTATATAGTGTAGGTATGTATGTATATATATATATATATATATATATATATATATATATATATATATATATATATATATATATATATATATATATATATATATATATATATATATATATATATATATGTATATAAATTATGTCAGTGTATTCTACAAATAGAGTGCTCAAGGTTCTTAAAGAACAAAGCATTAATAAATTAGCAAAAACACTTATCTAACTTTTATCTTCCACATCATGTTTCTCCATTAGTAGGTTCATTAGGAAGCCTTCAAGCTTCCTGATGAACCTACTGATGGAGAAACATGATGTTGAAGATAAAAGTTAGATAAGTGTTTTACTAATTTATATTTACACACACACACACACACACACACACACACACATATATATATATATATATATATATATATATATATATATATATATATATATATGTATATATATATATATATATATATATATATATATATATATATATATATATATATATATATATATATATATATATATATATATATATATATATATATATATATATATATATATATATATATATATATATATTAGGGAGATTCTAAAAACAACTTTTTTTGAAATTGTCTGCTGCCACCCCCTTAATGTATTCTATAAAATAAATTAATACTAAATTTTTAAAAAAAAAAATTTTTTTAAAATTTTTAAAAATTTTTTAGTAAAAAAAAGTTTTAGGGGTCGCTCAATACCCTTAAACATTAGACGGATCCTTATTATTAAAAAAAAAGTTCTTCAAAAGAATATCATGTTGGGTCTCAAAAGAAGTGATATGTTTTAAAAATTTCAAAAATAATAAAGAAAATTTATGGAAACACAAATAAAAAAAGTTATTTGAAAAAACTATGAAAATATGTACTTTTTTTATTTTTTGTTAAAAAATGTTTATATAAATTGATTATTATTTTTAAAATTTTTATAAAATTTCAATTCTTTTGATACCCAACATGGTATGCTTTTAAATAATTTTTTTGTCTTCAAAATATTAGGGACCTGTCTGATGTTTAAGGGTCTTGAGCGACCCTTGAAATTTTTTTTTATTCGAAAATTTTTTAAATTTAGTATTAATTTATTACATAGAACACTTTTAGGGGGTGGCAGCTGACAATTTCAAAAAAAGTTGTTTTTAGAATCACCTTAATATATATGTATGTATATATGTATATATGGATAAATCTTCTGCGGCTGAAAATTACCATTCTGTTAGCCAAAGACTTAATGTGACAGTTGCTGCATACAACAAGAAAGTAAACTGTTATATAATCTATTAATTTCGCTTGTATCATTTATGCTTCAAATAGCCAATAAAGTTAAACTATTGTTGCAAAGTATTTATCACTTATGTATACAGTATCCATTTTTTTACCGTGACGCGAAAATATGTCCAGAGTTCGTTTTGACCCTCGATCTTCTAAAGCAAACGCTATAACCACTGCGCCACGGCCGCTTCAGCATCCACCCACGAATAATTAACCTAAATCTTGTTCAATTGCAGCTTATGTTTACTTTTTTTATAACTTAATATTCTCTTATGGTCAACTATTCTTCAATTAATATACATCATCATACATCCGCTATTGAAGTGATAAGATGTGTTTTTGATTTGAATGCTCAATACACAAGAAATATTAGAAGTCGTGAATACTTGGTTTTATTGCTTTTGTTTGAAGTTTTTTAGATTACATTAACTTAACATATATTTTGTTGTTGTTGTTGTTTTTGGTGCTGTAAAAAATAACAAAATACAATTTTTTGAGTGGGAAAATTAAAAATTAAGTTAAAAAGTTTACATTATTGAAACTAAAACTTGCGATTTACGTCAGAGTGCATCATTAAAACTGTTTGCATTGTTAATATTATCAACTGATTTTTAACAACAATGGATAAATTAAAAGGAAATGAAACTTTAAAAACTATTGATATAATTGTAGTCGTGCGTGCTCAACAAAAAATAATAGAAAAGTTATTAAAAAAAAATTGAGGCATTGGAGGCAAAAACAACATCTGCTCCTTCGTGGGCGGATGTTGTTGTTCGTGGAAAAAAAAGTGAAACACAACTAATCAACCTAAACGCGTCAATTATAGAACAAAATGAACGAAAAAATAAGGAAGCTGTATAATAATATTTGGTGTAACAGAATCTGATGCAAAAAGTGATTTGGAAAAACAAGCTAATGACTTTAATGTTGTGGAAGAGATATTTAATACGATTGGAAAACCATCTTTACCGGTCTTTGTGAGAAGATTTAAAAAAAAAAATTGTTAGTCAAAAACCTGCTCTACTTTTACACATGAATATTTGAAGGATATATTCATTAACCCAGATAAAACCTTTGCCGAAAGAGCCTTTGATTATATTTTAGGTCAGGAAAAAAAAGGAAAAATAAATCTCTGCAAAATACGGATACCTTGGTTTATGGGATTTTGAGGGAACAAGTTGTCAAGATTACCAAACAACAATAAGAAAAACCTAAAAATTTTATTCACAAACGCAACCTCATTAAATAATAAACTTAATGAACTTTCAGTATTAGCACAGTTAAATAAAATAGATGCTATAATGGTGACGGAAACGTGGTTTACTGTCGAATCAGTGTCAAACCTGGATGGTTTTAATATCTTTAGAAAGGACAGAATTAACGGACGAGGAGGTGGAGTTTATATCTATACATGAAAAGATCTTATAACTTTTGAAATTAACTCTATTGAACTATGTTATCCAGATATTGAACAAATACGGTATGGACTCAAATTTAAATTTGAAAAAATATTAGTTGGTTGTGTTTACAGACCTCCTAACTCAGCAAACTGTTCAAACCTTTGTAAATCTATTCTTGCGGCTAAACGTGTTTACGATAATAGTGCTTATACAGGTTTTTTGTTGACGGAGGACTTTAATAATCCGAATATAAAATGGATTGGTGGTATCTTCACTGGTAGGTGGTCAGATCTAAATAGTTTAGAATTTCATTTTGTTGAAACTATAAACGACTGCTTTTTGTCACAAAATGTATTTTTTCCAACATTTCAAATAACGGATAAAGATTCGACTAACATTCTTGATCTTATATTTACAGAAAACTCAAATCGTGTTTCTGAACTTACATCAAATCCTCCTTTAGGAAAGATTTTTCACGCACATATGATATTGACTTGGAACTACTTGATAAGCGCTAATGATATCAATAAAAAATTTATTTCAAGTTATATATGTAAAAAAGGTGATTATATTAATACGATAAAATATTTTAATTCAATTAATTGGAAAGAAGTATTAGGAGTTAGAAATTTCAATCAGTGATATGAAAAATTTTCAGATTTATATACGGTGGCTTGTAACAAGTTTATCCCACGTTCTAAAAAAAAAAGTCAACCACGACAAGCTTGGATTACATCTGACATAAAGAAATTAATTACTGAAAAAAAACAAATATGATCTAATTTTATTGTATCAGGCAGAAAGAATCTCGAATTAAAGCGTGTACACGAAATAAATGTGAAAGAATAAGCACGTCATTTTTTTTTCAGTGGTTGTATTAAAATCTTTTTAATTGTTTTGTATTTTGTTTACAACGTGCTGTGGTTTCAAAAAACTATGTTAGTTTTTGGATTTAACATGAAATTAGTTTAAAAAATGACAAATGAAGAAGACGTAAGAGAAAAAATTATGCACAAATATTTACATAAGCCTAATAGTAGCTACAGTTCGATAGCAAAATCGTTGCAAATACATCCATACACCGTTAGTCGTGTTATTCAACGTTTTTCTCAAACAAAAATCAATCAAACGCAAATCTGATGGTGGAAGAAAGGAAGGTTTTAAAGATATAAAACTAGTTAAAAAACTGGTTAACAGTTTTAAGAATAACCCAAGCCTGTCACTAAGGGAACGCGCAAAAATATATGGATATTCTCATAGTTTTGTTGCAAAAGTTAGAAACAAACATGGTTTTTTATTCTTTCAACGCAGAAAAAATGCCCAACCGTTCTGAAACTCAACAAAAAAGTGCAAGAACCACCTGCAGAAAGTTGTATGACAATTTTATTTCTAAAAATTTCTGTAATATTGAAGACAATGAAACTTATATCAAGTACATCAACAAATTCCTGGTGCTGTTTATTATATTGCCAAATATAGAGGAAAAGCAGATGAGAAATTTAAATACGCAAAACATGACAAGTTCGCCAAAAAAGCTTTGATTTGGCAAGCTATTTGCAGTTGTGGCAAAAAATCAGCACCTTATATTTCTCAGTCCACACTTTCTGGTCAAATATATGTTAAAATATGTTTACAAAAACGCCTTTTACCTCTCATTAAATCACACAATAACAAACCTGTGTTCTGGCCTGATTTAGCTTCAATTCATTATTGTAAACTAGCTATGGAATGGTATAAAAAAAATAATGTGAAATTTGTGCCTAAAACAGAAAATCCTCCAAACTGCCCAGAGTTGAGAGTTATTGAAAAGTACTGGGCTATTATTAAAAAAAAATGAAAAAAAAAAAAAAGCTTTTTTTTTTTTTCATTTTTTTTTTAATAATTTCAGAAACATTGATTATATTAAAATATCAATTAAAAAAAACATCAAATAGTTTTGATTCTTATTCTGTGCGCAAGCTTTTTTTTTTTTTTTTTTTACATTCTATTTTGCCTTTTAATAAATATAACAGTTTCCATAAATTTACAATTAAGTTAATGGCAAGTAGAAAGCATTGATTTGCCTTATCGCCGAGCACCGTGTTAAAATTTATAATTTTTACAAAGTTGTTTCAAGAATATATAGTATAAAAGAAAAATTAATGGGTACCACTAAAGCAAACCACAAGCTTATGGAAACCACTAAAGCAAAAGTTCGAGATTTTATTAGATTCCCACAGGAATAATTAATTTTTTTTTTAATGTTTGATCTTCTTATATTAATTTATTAAAATTATTACTTGGTTCGAAATAAAAATTGAGGAGTACTTTTTTTTAAATGTTTTTCTACTTTCACATTTATTTCGTGTACATCAGATCCTAAGAGATTTTATGCATATGTGAACAACAAACTTGGAGCTGTGAGTGATAACCTTCAAGATATTACGAATTTGTTAAAGACAAATTTTCAATCTGTATTTACTGAAGACGATAACAAAGCCTTACCGAATGTTGATCCGGCTACTCATAATCAATGTGAAAATGATATAAACAAAATAATCAGTTTAAAAGAAATTTTTATACAATTAAAATCATTGGATAAATATAAATCCTGCGGGAACGATGGAGTCCATCCGTATGTATGTATGTGAGTACCTGTTCTTTTAGTCTGAGTATTCCTATTGAACATATTTTTAAGCCATCTCTTAAATCGGGAATGTTACCAAAAGCATGGAAAGTTCAAACATAGTTCCGATTTTTAAAAATCGCGATAAGCTAGGACCTTCCAACTATAAACATGTTTCTCTTTTGTCAGTTATATACAAAATTTAAAAAAATATATTAAAAAAAAAAAACCATCATTCGGCATCTTTTAGATAATAATTTGATAAATAAGAATCAACATGGTTTTCTACCAGGTAAATCTTGCTTTACAAATTTACTTGAAAGTCAAGATATTGTAACTCTGGCAGTGATCAAGATTATCCCATTGATATCCTATTTACTGACTTTTCCAAAGCTTTTGAGAGAGTTCACTATAGAAAAATTATATTAAAAATTGAAATGTACGGTATAAAGGGAATCGTTCTTAAGTGGGTTTAGTCTTTTTTATCAAATAGAAGGCAAAGAGTTGTTATTGAAGACATTGCTTCTACGTGGCTTGGTGTTTTAAGTGGTGTACCGAAAGGCACTGTACTTGGACCAATCTTGTTTATATTGTTTTAATTTATATCAATGGTCTTCCGGTTAAACTAAAAAATAAGCTTGCAAAGTTTTCCACATAATCCGTGATAAAAGTAGTAATAATCTACAGGATGACATAAATTATATTGTTAATTGGTGCAATGACTGGAGTATGCAACTAAATATAGAAAAATTTAAAATAATGCAACTAAATATAGAAAAATGTAAAATAATGCATGTCAATAAAAGTAAGAAATTAAATAAAAATATCAATAAATATTACATTTCTGATTATCAATTGAGTACGGTGGATTGTGTAAATGATCTTGGTTTCATGTTTAAAAGCAATCTGAAATATGATCATCATATAGCTGGGTGTGTTTCTAAAGCAAATAGAATTTTAGGTCTTATCCGACACACATTTTCATTTTTAAATGCTGATATACTTAAGTTGTTATATATTTCGCCAGTACGCCCTCATCTAGAATATGCGTCTTCTATTTGGAATCCATTTTTAAAAAAAGTCATTAATCTTATTGAAGGAGTACAACATAGAGCAACAAGAATAATTCCAGGATATCCAGAGCTTCTATACGAGGAAAGATTAAATAGACTTAATCTAACAACCACATCAATGAGAAGAGAAAGAAGCGATTTAATTAACTTTTTCCAATATCTTAATTATTCTTATCAGCTAAATACTATCTTCCCTAAAAAATTTTTGTCGACCAACTGGACCAGTCTTGATGAACTTTATTATGTGAATTAAAATTACAAATTGTAGTTTTTAAATTTGCTGCTAAAGTGAATTACCACTCAGTGAGCATTTGCTCACCGCAGCAATTAAATAAATAAATATATAAATAATGCATCAAATACTTAGCTAATATAATGAAAGAGTTTATGTAAACTGATTACTGAATTACACTATAAATATTTAATGTTTAAAATTGGTTTCTTTTTTTTTTTGTATATTCTTGTATTTATTTTTAATACATGTTGTTACAGATTACACAAAAATCATACTTATTACATGGACAGTTTATTTCCTTGCTGTTAATTTTGTTTTTGTCATTTAGTTATTAAATTCTTAAATTATATCATTTTTTATTTTAATTCCACTATTTTTATTTGAATTGTTACTAGTACTGCTATTATAGGAGTTACTGTTTTTATCTGCTAAATCTTCTATTATTTATATTTTTATAGCTCTAACATTACCAATATTAATTGTTTTTATTATTATAATGATATTTACCAAAAATTTGTACTTCGTTTTAACTTCTCAAGAAGCATACTCTAGCTTTGCTGAGTATGCTTCTTGAGAAGTTAAAACAAAGTATTTTAGCTGACCTTAAATTACACGATTTTAAATTAGTTAAACATTTGTTAAAAGTTGCATTGTTGCTATGAAAATATTGATCAATTCGTGAAATGATTGACTTACCAGAGTAGGATGAGTTTGCAAATGGAAAATCTGAAACTGTTGTCGATTTCAATTTTGGTGTTATAAGTGGTTACAAGATTTAATTTTCTTTTAGCTTAGTAAGAGTGTTACTAAAACTATTCACAATAAAATCAACATTTTTTTTTCAACTGGATTGACCAAATATGCAAGCTGCTTATCAGGAACAACAATTTCTGTTTCTAAAATAAAAGCGTTTCTTAGTAGCAAACTGTGAATTGCGTTATTTTCTTCAGCACCATTTTGTAACTATTCTAGAAGAGTAGCAACCTTTTCAGCGTCCATAGAAGCATCGAAGTCTGAAAAATTATTTTCTTGAACTATTGATGATTGGAATTCCTAAGAAAACACTAAATAATACTATTGAAATAGAAGTTAGTAAATTTTATATTTCATTCGGAATTTTTATCAATTTGTACATAAAATATGAGCATTAAAGTTGCTAACTATAGTTTTAAATAATGATTTTTATTGTATAGTAGTATTAGCAAAAATAAAATAGTCTAATGCTAACCAATTGATTTCAGTAACTTCTGTTTCTTCTGTTAATGCTTGATTTTGATGTTCAGATATATTTTTTGACATGTTGTTGAGAACTAAACGTTTCAGTGCACACCAGGTCACAAACTCGTTGTCGCAAGCAATATCAAAGCCGTTTTCAAACACATAGTTGTAGCTTGTCAACTGAGCAGGATTTATTTCAGTTTCCATTATTTATAAGCATTGTGATGTATCCTGAGTCATGACATTATTAACATTGATAAGAAGTCCACCATCTGCTGCACTCTCATGTACATTCAGATTTTCATTCTCGTCTATGCCAATCAATGATTAACCGGTACCATTGTGCAAAACTTTTTCAACACCTTTATCATTATCTGCACCAGGTATTATAAATGTTACCCAGTTGCCTCTAGTTTTAATATTTTAAACCCATTTGCGTTTAGTAAATGCTGTTTTTAGTCTGGCCCACCATTTGTGGATTAAGAAAAAAGCTTATTGAATGGGACTTGTTCAAAAAAACGACCGTTTGTGTAGTAAAAAAAGATATTTCGGCAATTTGGTTGTGGTCACTCATATATTTATTTATTTAACGTTTATTTTATTAACAATACTCTTGTTTTAAACAAATGTGACCAATGTTTTTATAAAATTATATTAAAATTCCATCGTTGTGAAAATTTAAAAAAAGATATCAAGAAAAATATGTTCTTTCATATTCTTTAAACTCGAGTTCATGAATTTAAGAAATCTTTATTTAAGAAGATTTATTTTAAATATTTCCATGAATTTAAGAAATCTTTATTTAAGAAAATCTATTTTAAGTAATTAATTGGATATAAAGAAAAATAATAAAAACTTTCTTTTAAAAGTTTTGACAAACATTAAAGATTTTGTGGATTTTTTAATGGTTCGTTAAAATGGAAAAAATTGTTAAACGAACTATTGTGACACTACATATATATTGACAACACATATTTAGTGCGTAAACACGCACTACATATATATGTATATATATATATATATATATATATATATATATATATATATATATATATATATATATATATATATATATATATATATATATATATATATATATATGTAGTGCGTGTTTACGCACTAAATATGTGTTGTCAATATATATGTAGTGTCACAATAGTTCGTTTAACAATTTTTTCCATTTTAACGAACCATTAAAAAATCCACAAAATCTTTAATGTTTGTCAAAACTTTTGACAAACATTAAAGATTTTGTGTAAATTGAATCAACTCATTTCGAGATCTTCTCTATTTCGAAACTGTTGATTCCTCATATGATTATCCAGGGCCAAAAACAGTCGCTTGGCGCAAGGTCTGATGAATACGGAGGGTAAGGTAGAATCTCCCGTTGTAAACATGCTAGAGTTTCCCGCGTGATTTTTGCGGTGTGTGGTCTGGTGTTGTCCTGGTTGAATACAACACCTTTTCTGTATGCCAAAGCTGCTTGTTTTTGGTGAAGAGCAACCGAAACTCTGTCCAATTGGGCTGAGTATATCTTAGCAGTAATGATTTGTCTACTTGGTAGCAATTCATATCGAACGATACCTGCTGTAGTCTACCATACACTCATACACTCAGTAAAACCTTTTGTTGGTGAATGCTTGGTTTAGAAGTCATCGGTACTGAATCGTTACTGGCTAGCTAATGATATGTTCTTTTTTTGTTGCAGTACACAATCCAATTTTCGTCGCACGTCAACATCCGGTCAAAAAATGGCACTAAATTGTGGCGGGAAAGCAATGAAGAACAAATGGTTAGGCGCTGAAGCTTGTTTATTTCACTCAACTCATAAAGTACCCATTTGCTCAACTTCCAACGTTTTCCAAGCTGGTGCAAATCTAAACGAATAGTTTCCTCACCACACATTAAATCTTAAGGCAAGGTCCTGACATGTTTGACTATAATCCTGCTCGATTGCCAGCTTGATATCCTCGTTATTTACGATGGATGGTCTTGCAGATCTTGGTTCATCTTCAAGGTTTTCATTTCCAGAAGAAAATTTTTTCAACCACTTTTGACCCGTCCGTTCTGCTATGGCACCTTCCCCAAAAGCAGCGCATATCTTACGACAAGCTTCTGCAGCTTTGGTTCCAAGTTTGAACTCATAAAGTAAACAGGCGTGAACTATCGCGACTGACACAGCCATACTCCACTGAAGACTTTTAAATTTAAAACGCACTAATAAAACTTATGAAACACACTGTATATATATATATATATATATATATATATATATATATATATATATATATATATATATATATATATATATATATATATATATATATATATATATATATATATATATATATATATATATATTTATATATATATTTATATATATATATATATGTATATATATATAGATATACATATATACATGTATATATATATATATATATTATATGAGATTTAGATACATTTGATCTTTGTAAAGTTGTAAATTTTATTTTAGATGAAACCAAACACAAAATTAATATGAAAAAATTCTTTAGATGTTGAAGATGCAGTCAAAGGTGTACTTAAGGGTATGCCTATTCGAGATGCAGCTAACAAATATAGTTTATTAAAATCTGCAGTAGGTAGGGCTGTTAAAGTGGCAAGATGTCAAAATCTGCCTGAAAACTATAAACACGCCACAAATATTGGAAATAGAAAAACTTTTCATGCTTCTGATGAAAGTGCTATTGTAGATTTGCATATGTCTTCAAACATGTGCTACGGTTTAACTAAATTACAAGCTAGCTAGTTAACTTACAAGTATGGTGTTGGTTTGAATTCCAAAAATATTCCTGAGTCATGGCATCTAAATAAAATGGCAGGAAAGCAATGGATGGATGGTTTTTTGATACGACATCCAAAATTATCACTATGTAAGCCAGAAAAAAATAGTCTTGCTTGTGCAACTGCCTTCAATCAACATACAGTGTCCATGTTTTTTGATAACTTGTTAGAAGTTCAATTAAAATATAAATTCAAACCAGAATCTGTTTTTAATGCGGATGAGACAGGGTTGTTAACAGTAACAGATCCTCCAAAGATTATTTCAACTCGTGGAACTAAGAGGGTTTGTCAAGCTGTTTTAGCAGAAAGAGGGTCATTGGTGACTATGTTGGCTTTTGTGAATGCTATTGGTAATACAGTTCCACCTGTATTTATATCTCCAAGAGTAAACTACAAAGTTTATGATAAATGGAGCACCAACTGGAAGCTTAGGGTTGTGTAACAAAAATGGTTGAATGACAATTGAAAACTTTTTTAGTTGCAATGAAGCAATTTGTTTTCCATGCTAAGCCATCTGTGGAGCATCCAGTGCTGTTATTATTGGACAAACATGAAAGCCACATATCATTTGAAACAATAAGATTTGCAAAAGAAAACTCTTTGATTCTGCTAACATTTCCACCACACTGTAGTCATAGATTGCAGCCTTTTGATGTTTTAGTGTTTGGGCCTTTTAAATCTTATTTTAGAATAGCTCAGAATGAATGGTTGGCTTCCAATCCAGGGAGGATTATAAACATATATAATTTACCTCAGTTAGCATGCGCTGCATATACTCTGTTGTTCACAATAAAAAATAATTGCAGTGGGTTAAATGTGGGATATATCCACTCAATAATCCAATAAATGTGGGAGTTATTCACTCAATAGACAAATATTTCGGGAATGTGATTTTATATCTTCTAGTGTTGGTGACAGACCTCTTCCAGAAAATCAAAAAATAAATAATCAACATTTGTATGAAAAAAATAACAAGTTTCTTCCAAATCATCTGTTAAAATAGTTAGTCCAGAAACCACACAGCCCTAACCTAAAGCACCTTTTTAGAAAAGACACTTGAAAAAGAAGACATCAGGGTAAAAGTACTATATTAACTAAAACTCCAGAGAAGATAATAATTAAGAGGAAAAGTTTTGAAGCTGGTAGAAGTAACACAAAAAAATAAAAAAGCAAAATTGACCTCAAAGAAATGAAAGAAACAGAAGACTCCAATGCAGATTTTTAAATTGATTCATCTGTAAAAAATGTGCTTATCAACCAAGAACAACAAAATACTTGCAAAGTATGCAAATGCAACTGGAAAAGTTTCATTGGGCCTGCTTGGATTCAGTATTTTACTTGTCAATGGTGGATATGTGGTAATTGTAAAAATAACAGCAAGAAACGTTATTATGAATGCAAATTATGTGAAGTTAATTATATCTTTTAGACTTTCTTTGATATATTGAAATTTTATTCCATGTTCTTTGCAATACAATTGCTCAACAAGCAATAATTGTTTTTTCTACTTTGTTTAAACATGAATGAAATGAATTTTTTTAAATATCTAATAAGTTGCTTATTATTGAGTTTTTTTTTAAGTAAATTAAAAACATAATACAGTAGATAATTAAGTCAGCAGAGGGATGCTGCTTTACCTTGTTTTACTAAAAAAAATTATCAATCTATTTTTTTAAATGAAATTTATTGTGAGTAATTTTAATTTTTCAAATAAAAATATTTTAGGTTTGTCAATATGAGGACATGGGTATGTCACCTTACAATGAAAATTTCTTATGACATACATTTCTACCATTTTACGTTTGCGGCACTAGACGAGTAAGACGTATTCTTTTTTTGAGAATTTCCATTTTTATTTACAATAAAAATGGAAATAAATATTAAAAATATAGAAAAAATTATCACAAGCAAACTAGAAGAACAAAAAAAAAGGTGTACTAGCAGAAACGGAGAGATTACTCAAAGATCATGAAAAAAACTTCACTACAATAATAAGTTCGAACTTCAAAATAATAACAACAAGGTTAGACAAAATGGACGCTGAAATAAACAATAACAAGTTAAATATCAGAAGAATTGAAAATGAAGTTGACGAAATAAAAGTCAGCTTAAAGTTCCAAGAAGAAAAAGCTAGGGATGAATTTATTCATATAAAAACAAAATATGATAATGAAATTTTGATTTTGAAAAAAAAAATCTATTGACTTAGAGAATCGCTCGAGACATAATAACTTACGTATTGATGGCATAAAAGAAATCCCTGAAGAAAACTGGAGTGGGTGGCGGATTTACCATATGCGAGGCCATAGGCAAGTTTTCTATTATATTAGTTGAGTTTTTAATTCTTGTGTTCTATTGTGTTTTGGATATTTATTAGAACGTAACGAAGCAAAAAACGCACATATGTTTTAAATGTACATTAAGTATTTTTTTTATTTGGATGAAGATGCACTAATAAGACTACTCAAATTGCGATACCATTTATTTTTTTCGCAGATTTTGGGAGGATCGATTACATTGACTTAAAACTTAACCTATCTGACTTTTAAAGACGCAAACTCATCAATTAAATCAGAACAGTCCAAGGACCGACTTATTTTATTTTCAATGGAAATTAAAGCTAATGCAGATAAGCGGTCTTGACCCATAGTGGAACGTAAATAGTTTTTTATGAGTTTTAATTTGGAAAATGACCTCTCTGCGCTTGCCACTGAAATAGGGGAAGTTAGTAAAATTCGCAGGGCAATAAATAAATTTGGAAAAATTTCGATTAAAGAATTTGCAGTAATATACTTTAAAATTTCCAGTGCATCTTTCGATTCCGCCGAAGCTTCCATTCTTAAAAATGTATTTATTTCCGAGTATAACTCTTCATGGTTTACGTCCGATTCTTCTGTACTAGGATTTCTCAGTGATATTTCTAAATTTTTACAATCATTCAACAACTCATTTGCATCTAAACTTCGCATTTTTTCGGTACGGGTTAAAAAACCTAATACTTTGTTGTATGAATCCAGCATTTTGAATCTTTCATTTAAGCTTACAAATGCAACATCAATTATTGCATTAAAAAAATCTTCTTTGTTTTTAGACTTTCCATTTAGAGGTGTATCAGTTCCTTCATATTCAAAAAAACGTCGTTTTCGGCTAAGCCGCACTTGAGGGAATACTGGCTCAGTACCTAATTTTATAGCTATTTCTTCAGATTTTTTAATAATCGCTTCAAATGATTCATCACTTCTAAATGATTCTAAAAAAATTTTCGTAGTTTCCACCAATTTTATCATAAAAGAAATATCTGCCGAGGGATTCTGCATAACTTTACTTACTTTGTTAATTTCAAACAATAAATCATGCCAAATTGTAAGTAAAAGTACAAACTGATATGAGGATATCTCATTTGCAAGACCGTTAGCTTCAGAAACAGCAACTCCAATTGAACTTGAATCTGCAACTTTGTATAAAGTTTCTATAATTTGAACTAAATTATCTTTTACAACTTTTATACTATTTATACGGCTTTCCCAACGCGTATCTGATAATGATTTAACAGTCATTTTACAAACACTTTGCAGTATGTCCCATCGAACGGTTGATGCAGCAAAAAATGTAAAAATTTGTTGAAAAGTTCCAAAAAAGTTAATTGCAATTGATACTGATTTCGCAGCATCACATACCATTAGATTAAATGTGTGGTTAGCACATGGAACGTAAAGAGCTCTGGGATTTTTTTCTTTGATTAAAGCTTGAACCCCTTTGTATTGCCCTCGCATGTTAGCACCATTATAATACGATTGCCCACGACAATTCATTAGATCCAAATTATACTCAGCTAATAAATTTAAAAAAGTTTCAACTAAACCTGAACCAGTGCTATCAGTTATGTGAAAAAAACCACACAAAAATTCTTCAATTTGTACTTCTTCCTGATTAATTTTAACGCATCTCAAAAGAATTGAAAGCTGTTGCTTATGACTTACATCAGGAGTGCAATCCATGATAACAGAAAAATATTTTGATGACTGTACAGAAGATAAGTTTTCAGTATTCTTCACGCAACCTTAACTTAAGCAACAGCAACTTACTTGTACTAAGAAAAAAAAAATGCGAGGCCACCTGAGCGCGAGGCCACCGGCAAATGCCTGCTTTGCCTGTGCTTAAAACCGCCGCTGACTGGAGTGATTGTGAGAAGGCTGTAAAAGAAATCTTTAAAACAAAACTAAATATATTAAGTGAAGTAGTTGTGGAACGAGCGCACCGAGTCGGTGCAGTTAAAGATAATAAAACACCAAGATCAATCGTTTTAAAGCTTTTGAATTATCATGATAAAAATAAAATATTAAGCTCAGTAAATAAACTTAAAGGAACCGGCATTTATATTAATGAAGATTATGCAAAAGAAACAATGTTAGAAAGAAAGAAGCTTTGGGAAGAAGTTAAACGGTTACAAAACGAAGGTAAATTTGCAGTTATTAAATTTGATAAAATTTATTGTAGAGATTTAGAAAGTAAACGCGCAAAGTTTTATTAAGCGAAGCGCTATTTTAACGATTTTAAATAACGACAAACTTAACAATAGATTTTAAAAAATTACACTTTAATGTTTTCAAATCAGCTGTTTTACTTAATGATATTTCTGACGCTGATTTGCATTAATTTAACGAAAACAATTTTAGTTCATCCTTTTTTGAAATAATAACTTTTAAAAGTTAACAAAAAACCTTAAAGTGTAATTTTACTGTAATACACATTAACATAAGAAGTATAAATAGCAACATGGATAAGCTAGAACATTTTCTTATCGAGTGCGATTATTTATTCATTATGATATGCCTAACAGAAACGTGGTGTTTCTGACGAATCATGCAGAATAAATTCAAGTTTAGAAATTCCTAACTACAAATTATTATCATCTGAAAGAAAAACTAACAAAAGGGGAATTGGAATTATAACTTATATTAGGAATGATCAAGCCGATTGTGAGGTTATTACCCAGTAGGCACAGCGACGTGACAAAAACGTGAATTTCACGTTATTTTGGCACATGACATTTAGGTGACTTTTTGGTCCCCATGAAATGACAATTCACGTGATTTATGGACGTGTTTTTCACGTTACTTTTGGCACGTGATATTTAGGTAACTTTTTGGTCCCCATGAACTGTCTAAAAGACGTGCTTTTTACGTTAATTTCGGCACCTAATATTTAAGTAATAATTATGCTTTATAAAAACGAAGTGTTTGGATTCGTGTAAAGAAAAAAAACTCATCGTCGAGCAAATATTTAATACGTAATAAATTACATGGTTTTATTAGTCAGTATATTAGTTCTTGACATAAACATTTTGAATTTGTAATAAAAGCTGCACTTTTGTTAAAATATCCTCCTTATATCCAATAAGTAATAAGTACAAAGTCATAGATCTGCAACTTACGAAGAGCACGCTTCGATCCACAAAGAGCGCACTTCAAACTTAATCTAACGAATCAGTTGATATATTCTCCCATAAAAGCACGCTTTAAACATAATCTAACCATAATCTAAACATAATCGATATTTTCTCCTATAAGAGTACGCATCAAACTTTATCTAATGAATCAGATTTAGCTGAAAAGAAACGAATAAAATCTTAAATAATAATATGATTATTTAATAATTATCTTAAATCACAAACTTTTAAAACAAATCTTACTTGGTAAGTTGCCAACCATTTTGGCGACAAGATTTTCTAGTTGTTTTCTTTTATTTAAATCATTAAATAATTTTAAGAAAACAATACTACATACGATGTAGAAAAATAAAAAAAGTCATTTGCCTTCCAATTTTATACTCTTATTGCTAAAAAATAAATAAGGATTTAATAAAAAAAGACATAACAAAAAAGTCGACAGATAAATAAAAAAAAGAAGTACAAAATAAAAAATAACAGTCTAAAAAAATATTGTTTACCTATATATATCTATATCTAATATCTGTCTATAGATAAATATATATCTATATATAAAGTTAATAACTGATGCGCGTGATTAGAAAAACACTTGTACTCACCTTATGTGATAACATCTGATTAAATAATTTGTTTTCTTTGTTTTCCATCTTCTTATATTTGCACTTGTTTCTGTATTAACTTGTTCATACATTAACTCACTAGATGCAAAGGTGACAGCCCACGAAGTTGCTTTAAATGAGTAATCTACAAAGTTTTGAACATTAAATGTTATTTTAGAATGCGCACAGAAAAATTATAACAAATTTTAAAAATGTAATAGTTACCACATAACCACACAACATTATAGTGGGGATTTTATATCATGATTTTCCTACCCATGGTGAGATTTTCACCTTGAGGCTCCTTTTGCTGTGGAAGCATTCACCAGGGCTAAGGAGCCTCATCTACCCCTAATTATATATAATATATTAAGTATAAAACTAAAAGTATGTATAATAAAGTATTGTCAAATTAGGTCACCAATAAATACCGAGTGCTGAAAATTCAACTCAGAATCAAGTTGCATTCTCCAACAAGATATGAACTAAATTAAATTCTTGCTACAGGGTGCGATCACAAAAGAAGACGAAGAGAGGGAAAAGTGAATTTTCTCAAACTTTAAAAGTTAAAAGGTTATTGTGTCTTACTACAGAATGATATTCCTAGGCAATAACATAACAATACCATTGGATCTTCCTAGTCAATAATATTTTATACAGAACTTATCATTTGTCATGTAGCTTAATAAATTTAGTATTAAATAAGTTATAATAACTTATTTATTATTAAATTGATTACATCGACAAATTTGACAGTCTAAAATATTATATAATAGGGTAGAAAAAAAAGTAAACCTTGTATTAGGGTTTGATCTTTTGCATGTTGCAATATGAGAATTATCTGCCATAACGTTACACGATTTTGAACTAAGCTTTGTAATATATTTATTAAACCTAAATTGATAAAACTTAGATATAAAATAATATAATATGTTTAGATAAAATATTATATATGTGACATTTTATTTTTGTCAACAATGCATTGCAATGTTATAAGATATCTTATACCCTGATACCTTTTTTTTTATTATAAGACTACAATGCAAAATAATTATATTATTATAAAAGTATAATAAAAAGTAATTACAATAATGAATATATAAACTACATATTTCATATAATCATTATATTTAGAAAATTTGGAAAATTGTTTGCAGAAAATATCATAAAAAAATTCAGAATATTTTCCCCCTAATTTTTCCCTTAATTTTGCATTCAGCCAAGTTGTTTCTCAATTTTTTAAAAACTTTTTTTAAATTATATATGAGTGATGACTAAAACAACATAAAAACAAATAGATGACAATAATATATACTTTAACTTGCATGTATGGAAAACTTTTCGGATATTTGGAAAAAGATAAATTTCAGAAAAATATCCGGTATTCCAGGAATATCTCCAAAAAAATAATCCCTGAAACTAAATTATAAAAAAATAGTAAATAAAATAAAGAATATCTTTCCAAGTTTCTAATCATAGGTTTTTATTGAGAATAAAAAAAGTTCCAAAATACACAATATTTTGGTAACGTAACTTTCATGCTTCAATCAAGTTAAGTTGTAACCTGGACGAGGTTACCTAAAATATACATGATTGAAACGTGAAGAAGGAAATTGGGTAAGAGCATGCATCAAACTTTATAAAATTACGCTTAAATTAATATTTAATGTTTTTTAACTAGATATTTCCTCTATTGAACATGTCTTCACCATTATGATAAATTTTCACCGTGCAATGCTGATATTGATTTTTTGGTATTTTGGCACACTCTGTCCCACTGTGCGCAGCGATCTAGTTCGTCAAGGTTTGTGTTTCGAGGTTATAGAGTTGAAAGAGGTTTGTAACGACAACTAAAAGGAGTTTCTTAGATTGTCGTGGTCTTCATGGCCTTGGGAAGGTAAATTGAAATTAAAAAAAATTGGTGATACTATTTAAGTTTAAAACGTGGCTTATCTCCAACAGCACTTCAAACTTATTTTAAAAAGATTTTTTTAATTAATCTACAGAGTTTAAGTGAATAACTTTGTTGTTTATATAATTTGTCTTACAATAAGTTCTTGGCTAACTCAATATCTTGGACTTTTTATTTTTTTAAGTTTTCTTTGTTTTTCGAATAAAAATCAAAACTTTGTCTGAAACTATGCATTCGAAACTTTGATGGCTCAATCGATTGGCGTTTACTCAACATTGGCATTTACTCAACATTGACTTCGATATATAGAACTTTATTTTTTAAATATTTTTTTTCATTAGTTTAAAAAAAAAGCAATACGATTATTTAGTTAAAAATAAATTTTGCACTTCTTTTTAACAAACACCCTGAATAAAATTTTTGTCAAGTTTGATGTTTAATTATCATCAAAAGACAAAGTTAGTTTGTAAGAAAAAGTATAGGGGAGAGTGAGGAGAAGTGGGACAGCCTGAAATTTCTAATTAGGAGTGGTGCCTAAATGCTGTTATTTAATGTAAACAATTTATTTTCAGATATTACAAATGAAAAGAAAACCATTCTTGGCCGATTTAAAAAAGAATCTAAACGGTTGTTCTTATTTATGGATCTCAATATGCTAGATTCTAAATGTTTCTTTCAAATAAAGTAAAGCTCTGATAAAAAATCAAGATAGCTTTGAAAAAAAATTCTTTTAAAAGAATTTTATTATCACAATCGACCATAACAAAGTTTATTAAGGGGCAACTACCCTCAAATTTTAAAACAACGCATATAAACTAACTTTCTCTAATTCCAAACAGAAAATATTATACTGAAATTAAAGATTGAAAACTGGGTTTTCGCTGTAATAAAATGAGGAAGAATGAATAAAAGAGAGATACTGTAACTTAGCAAAATTGTTCTAAATATATAAAACTGTGATATGAGTGAAGCCGATTTTTTAATAAAATTAGTTTTTGTTGTAAAAATGTAAAAACAAATTGATTAATAAAAAAAACGCTTAAAATATAATACAAAAAACTTGATAACTCAAAGTCTAAAGTTTAATTAGAAATTCTACTCCACTCATATCACAAATATTATATGAATAAAATAAAATGAACAATCACTAAAAATTTCATCATTGTAACATATATAGTTTTTGAGATTTTTTTACGGCGTGCCTGAAATGCAAAGTCTTGGAAAACGCAAAACAAAAAATAAATTCGTAACAAAGTGATGTTTTTAAAATCAAACTAAAAAAATTTGACTTTTTGAAAAGTTATTTTGGAAGCTATCAGGTTCATAGTATTCCCTGCAAATTTTTTTGACTTATCGCTTTTTGATATGTGCTGAAATCATAAAAAACTAGGTTTAATCTCAAAACTTTCACTCGTCCAAAATAATGATTTCTTTATTAACTTCTTGTTTATAAGAGTGTAACCGGCTAAAGTAAAGTACCTAGCTTCAATTTAAGTTTTTCATAAATTTAAATAACTGAATTATACCAATAATAATATTTATGTCGTTTCAAATGCACCCACATTAGCTTTTTCATATTTTTGTTTATGTTGTTGTATAAATAAGCTTTGATAACTTGATACAACCATATTTTAGAAGCAATATATATTGGCTAGACATACACACAGATTTTTTTTTCAATCAAGTTATTGTATGGTTATTTAGATGGTAAATGATAAATAACAAAATAAAAATAACAAAAAATAAAAAAAAATGAGAAATACATGGTATTAAGGCATCAGTGAACAAAATCTTTCATTTTTCGTGTCCTAGGTTGTTTATTCGAGAAACAGCTGAATATAAAGAAAATTCAAACGTAACGACACAATAGTAAAACCCTAAACATTTTTTGTTTTTATGGAGATTATTTACTTGTGAAAGATATTTATCAGTTCAATAAGCATTGTTTAATGCTATTTTTTTTAAATATTCATATCTATGTAAAAAACCCGACAACTATTGTGTTAAAAGACACTTTACCTTTGAGGCAATGTTTTACGCGCTCGAACTTAATAAATAAACGTTATGCTGCTTAGAAGTAAGAGAGGCACTTAGTTGTTATGCATAATTCAGACTAATTTTTTGACAGGTATTTTTATATATTCTTCTGTTACTTAGATATTTTTTTCATTTTGCAGACAAAATTAATTTGCAACTTTTTGTTGCATAAAATATCTTTATTTATTTATAATTTATATAAATCAAACATTTTTGGATATAATTGTAAGTTAAGACCATCTTAGATTAGTTTCCAATAAATAATTACCAATTATTATATTGTTGCAAAAATCCATAAAATCCTATTAAAGGCGAAGGGGGAGGTCAATGTAAAACGTTGGCAAGTGTATTTAGGTTTAATTAAAATTATGTCTGTTAAAATTATTATTTTCTAAAATTAAATTATTTGCTCTTTGTCAAAATTAAAAAAGATACAATAGCTCAAAACTTGACGGGATTAAGAAGAAGACAAGTTGTCTTATCATCAAGCCCTGTGATACATTTCATAAATAATTTAGCAAACATGCGCTAAACTTTACTGAAACACTAATATAAATTAAGAAATAAATTACAAAATAAGATAAAAACTGAAAATTTATAAATAACTAATAAAGTTATGAACCAAAAAAAAAAAATACATATATTTACATATTTATGATATATATAATATTCATAAATATATAAAATAGAGGTTCAACCCCTCATATAGCAAAAATGTTTCCACTAACATAGAAAAAATGCTTTCAAATTAGTTTCAATTAGTTAAAAAGCATTTTAAGGCCTCTAATGAATTGCATAAAATTTTTAATCGAAATATAATTAAAGTTAGCTACTGTTGCACTAAATATATGGAAAGAATTATAAAAAGTCACAATAATGCTTTGTTAAACATAAAAGGAATCCTTAATGAAAAAACTACAGAAAATTGATTTTATATTGAATTGGTCCATTCTTAAAACAGCACCTGCTTATAACATTAATGTTTATTAAATCCTTTGAAACAAGTAAACTCCCAAAGTTATGATCATGTGCTAATATCATTCCGCTGTTTAAAAACGGTAACAAATTAGACCCTAGCAACTATAGACCTGTATTTTTAACATCTGTAGTTTGTAAAGTCATGGAAAGGTAATTAAGGATAAAATGATGAAATATTTAGTAGATAACAAGCTAACCAATAAAAACCAACATGGATTTGTTAATTATAAAAGTTGTGTGACAAACTTATTGGAGTCTCTAGATTTCATCACAAATAGACAATGGTTGGAATGTGATGGTTTTGTTTTTAGATTTTGCCAAAGCGTTTGATTCGGTTGATCAGGAAAGATTATTGTTAAAACTGGATGCTCTTGGTTTTAAATTAAAGTCATTGGACTGGTGCCAAGGATTTTTAAAAAATAGACTTCAAAGAGTGGTGATAGGAGATAATAAATCTAAATGGGAAGAAGCTGTAAGTGGAGTACCGCAAGGATCAGTGCAAGGACCACTATTACTTGTAGCCTATATCAATGATATCTCCAATTAAATAAAATTAAGCTGCAAACATTTTGCTGATGACACTAAAATCCTTAGAGCAATAAACAATGATAATGATTTAATTGAACTTCAACAAGAAACAGACGTATTAATGGAATGGTCTAATTAGTTGTTGATGAAGTTCAACCAGCAAAAATGTAAGATTATGATAATTGGAAATAACCTACACAGATTTTTAAGGAACAATACGGCTTTAGTGTACTTAAGTATGGAAAAAGATTTAGGTGTGTACGTTTCTGACGATTTAGGATGGAAACACCATATAAATAAAGCAGTCAATAAAGCAAATCAAAAGATCAGATCAAGTAAACTTTTAAATTCTTAGATGAAAAAATAACGAAACTCTTGCTTTTAGGCTTAGTTCGTCCACATTTAGAATGTGCAGCTCTCATTTGGAATTCTTATTGGCAGTATGATAAAGATAAACTAGAGAGTGTTCAACAGAGAGCTACTACAATAGAAAGTTTAAGACGATATAGCTATGAAGAGAGATTAAAAAAGTTGGGTTTACTATTGCTGGAGATTAGAAGAAGAAGAGATGATATGATACAAATGTATAAATATTTAAAAGGATACGATATCATAAACTTTCACATAAAACCCGAAATGCAAGACAAAAACCATAATTATAGAGGCCACAAAAGTAAACTAAGAAGACAATATACGGGAAATATTAAACGATATTTTCACCAATAGTGGTAAATGACTGGAACAAACTTAAACAAGAAACAATAGATGCAGTTAGTATCGACCATTTCAAAAACAAATTGGATGAACATTTTGAATACCAATTTTTATTATTTTTTTGTATTACAGCTGTTGAAGTACAAAATCCTCGCTGTTTGCATTCATCACTTTTGAAGTGTACAGCGCTATTATATTATTATATATTAACAATATTTCTAAAAAATGCATACTATGCCTTCAAGAAAAATTTGAAATTATTACACATGCAAACCAAGAATGTTTATTAAACAAAAAATCAGAATTGATTTCTAAATGCAGGCCCGAAAATAAGTTTTTTCTAAAAAACTATAAAACTAAGTGAGCTCAAAAATAATTAAATTAATCCCCCCCCCCTTCCTTCATATAAAATATTCATTTGAAAAAGCAAAAGTAATGATAAACACTGTGTTAAATGGAAAAAAATATTTTGTTAAGTGATTTTCTTCTACTTTATGTATATATACATTGCCAATTATAAATGTCTAACACAAAACGAAATAGACTTCATTACAAATTTTGAATGGAAATCTAGTACTTTTTACGTTGTTCCAAAAATTCATAAATGCAATGAAATAATTTAAAAAATTCAAGAATCTAGTTCTCCGTTTATAGAAGTGAAACCTCCAAAAGATTTAAAAGCTCAACCTATTATTGCCTTAATAGACTCACCAACACTTAAGCCAATTTCTTCACATAATATTATCTCTGATTGTAAAAAAAGAAAAGACTTATATAAAAAATGATAGGGGTTTCTTAAGAAAAATCCCTAAAAATATTGATTCAGACAGTGTAATACTAACATGTGACATTGTCAATCTATACACAAGTATTCCACATAATCTAGGTCTTAAAGCATTACAACTCTGGATTGAACTACAGAAAGACTTTATAGCAGATCGATTCACCCCCGATTTCCTCTTAGAATCGGCATCTTTCATTTTAGAAAACAATAGTTTTATTTTTGACGACCAAGTATACCACCAGATTACAGGTACAGCCATGGGTACAGACTTTGCCCCAGACTATGCATGTCTTACAATTGGATTTTTAGAAGAAAATATGCTTTTTTCAAAAATCTTACCTAAATACTTTTCAAAAGAAGAAGTTAAAAATATTGAACAGTTTTATTTTAGATATGTTGATGATGGTTTCAACATATGGCCAAAAAATCTAGACATCGCCAAGTTTAAAAGTATTTTTGAAGAATTACATAATTCAATTAGTTTTACGGTGGATTTAGGTATACAATACAATAAAAACGGAAATATCTTCAATGTCATTCATTTTTTAGATCTATCGGTTATTCTTAAAAACAATAAACAAGTCATAACAGATATATTTTACAAAGAAACAAATACCCACGACTATTTAAATTACAATAGTTTTCATCCTTTCCACATAAAAAAGAATATCTCATATAATCTTGCTAAAAAAATAGTTGTTTTTACCTCGGATTATGCTACAGAAAAACCATGTTAAACAGAACTAAAATTATGGTTAAAAGAATGTCTTTACCCAAATAATACTATAGAAAAAGCATTTCATAATGCCAAAATACAAGGACAAGGACCTTTAAAAAATCCAATGAAGTTTTTCCTTTGGTTACTAAATATTTTAGCAACTTAAACTGCCAGCCTATTTTAACAAAATCTAACCTTTTACTTAGTCTATCTACTAATGCAAGGGTAAAGGAGATTTTTTCAAATATTCATCCAGTAATTGCCTACAAACAACCACCAACTTTGACAACTGACTTCTTCAAAATTTCATTCTATTTCATTTATCAAAAAAACGAGTTTATTCAAATATAAAGATATTCGTTGTAAAATTTGCCAATTATATTTACAAGAAGTTGATAAGTTTGAGACATCCAATAGAACTATTTGAAATATTAAAAGTCGCATTACTTGTAATAGCAAAAATGTTATTTATTATTTAAAGTGTTCATCGTGTAATGGTTTATCTACTTACAGTGGAAAAATAAACAAATTAAGAAACCGTACTAATGGCCATATTCCAGTTGCAGAACAGGAAAATCTACAGACCAATTTAGCAATCATGTATTTGAATGCAAGAGATTGCACAACAATATAAACTTTTTTCCAACTCTTTGTTTTCCTTGAATTAAAAAGCGAAAAATATTTGTTGTCATATGAAAGTCATTTACATAAACAAAAACCTGACACATTTAATTGAAACTTCCTTTTAAAAAATGTTGCAATGGTAACTCATAGTTACAATATAGCAATTAAATATTTCTATTATCTAACTTTCTACAGTTATAAAAATCTTGATAAAAGCATTAAAAATAGCACTACTGATGAAAATAGTGAAAGGCCTCTAGTGCTTTATTATCATTTATATGATATATATTTATTTTATAGAAATAAATCTTTTTTCAAATTTCAAAAATTCAATTATTGTTTTATTTTGCTTGGCATACCTTTTTCCACGATATTGTTTATTATCAAGTTGGTGTATATATATATATATATATATATATATATATATATATATATATATATATATATATATATATATATATATATATATATATATATATATATATATATATATATATACCAATTTGATAATAAACAATTTAATGGAAAAAGGTATGCCAAGCAAAATAAAACATTATTTCAATAATGAGATAATTAAATATAAAAAATAAAGTATACTACTGCTTTTAGTACATAAAAACTCTATTAGTATAAATCTTGGGTCCCTAACATTGCAACCCGTCACAAAAAAACCATCTTTAGGCCGTAACTTTTGTAGTGTAACTTTTTTAAATTGCCGTCTGGTATTTTATTTGCATTTAATAAAAAGCGCTTACTTATAAAGCGATTGCTTGATTTTTTTTATGTAAAGGCTATTTTGAGTAAAACTGGTGTACACCGATCACACAGTTTTTTCGATCACAAATCGAAACATTAAAACAAAAAAGAAAATATAATATTTGTATAACAAAAATAACAGCGCAAATCTAATTATACTGTCAATTGCAATTTGTTGAAATAATTGAAATGCTAATTTTCAACTTGCTTATCTTTTGCTTTGAAATTTTACGATTTAAAATTCAAAAACTTGAGAAGCTTTAACGATTTTTAAAGTTTTTGGAATTTCAGAATGTTTAAGTTTTTTACTTTTAATGTTAAGACGTAAAATTTAAAGAGCCAAATCTCCAGTAGTTTTAAAACGATCTTTTACTAAATTTAATTTTTATTTTGATATGTAATTTTTTTTTGTTTAAGCTAGAATTTCGGATAAAAAAATATTGATTTTAATTCCTTCAATCGTAATAAGGAATTCATTTATTGGGTTTCGATGTTACTGTTACTTTTCATATAAAGTTTTACAAAAAATAAACTTAAACTATTTAATTATTTACGCTCAAATATCATTAAATGAAAAGTAAATTAAGAAGCTATAAAAGCTGCTTTAATTGATATAGAAGGAAAAATGAACCCATAGGAGACGCATTCTTAGATTTTTTTCTTAATACTTAATAATATATTATAAAAATTTTCTCAAAAACTCAACCTACTAATAAAAATCTATTCAACCAATCAAAAAAAACCGCGTCAAAAGTTTGAGGCCTGGATTCAAACTGTGTGGGTAAAATAAAAATAAATTTTTACGAACAAGAGATTTTCTGAGTAAACCCTAAGCTAATTTTTTAAGATCTACTTTTATTTGATTAATTATTCTATTATTAATTCAAATTTAAACTTACTTAATGAAATGAATTGAAGCATTTGGACAACTTTGTGTATTTCTGGAAAAAACGAGGAAATTAGTTGCTTGTGTGTTTTCTACACTAGTAAAAGGGAGTCTATACTTAATGCCATTGAAACAGTGGAAAAATAGTATCAACAAAAAAAAATTGATTAACAATAATAAATTAGATGATTTGCAACTCTTAACAGATGATTAGTTACCTAAAGAGAACAGTGTTAAAGATCTGCCAGTTATTTTGTATCCAGATATTTTTAACTGATGTTTAACATGTCTGATTTAGTTAGCAATGACATAAATGATTATCATGATTTAAAAGTTTTCAATTTTTATAAAAACTTTAAAAAATGAATAAGCCAAACATGTAACCAAGTTGCTGCAGCAATGATTACTACTGAAATTGTTACTGTAGGAATGGGTTTAACAAATCTTGCTTACACAGTAGGATCAAATGTCTTGTACAAATTGTTGTTAAATGACACCATCATGTTTATGGGGTGGACAACTCATTTAAGTTTTATTTAACTAATTGAAACAATGATAAATGTGATGCAACGTAAATTCACAAATTGTTACAATAATTCAACAACAACAATGTTGCACTCTTTTGTTGCAATCTTGCAATATTTCAATGCTACACTAAAAGAATTGTTTCATTTCTGGATGTTATATTTATTTTAAATCTACAAATGAAGTTCGATCTAAAAGAAAATAATCTTTTTGACTTTGAAAATTACCACATATATATAATAATTAATAGAAGGGGAGGAGAGAGCAGAGCCGTGGCTAGGCTACCTCACGCATTGGAGAGATAGCAGCAAGCTAAGAGGATTTTTTTGCAAATTCAAAGATTTTTTGTGTGTATAATACATTATGAAATTATAGCTATGGCGTAATGGAAATAACCAGTGAAATAGTTATGTAGGTGACAGAACAATAACCTGTTAAAAAAAGTCTTTTTTATTAAAATTAAAATTCTTGAAAAAAAAATTATTAAATGCATAACTAATTTGATCACTAACAAGTGATTATACTTACTTTAAGTAAATTTTTGATTTTTAAAAATCTTTTTACGCTTGTTATATTATCGAATATCTTTTTATTTTTTTTATTTTTTTGGAATTTTTAAAGGTTTGGAAAAAAAAAAAGTAAATTAAAAATGGCAAGTTAATAGTAATTAATAAGTCTATTCTTGTTATCTATTTATTTACATAAGAGTATAATACTGAAAATTTTAAATTTCAAAACAAAATGATTGATTGATATGATACACAATATTGGGGGTATGTATTAAAATGAGATTCAGAATTCTTATGAGGTTAACTTTTTTTGGTTACTATGGATACCTTACTTTGCATAACATAGCAACAACATATTTTCGGTAGTTGTTAGTAATTTAATTACTAACACTGACAGTAATTTAATTACTTTTAATTTTAATTACTAACACTTGTAGTAACTTAATTACTAACAAGTATTAGTAGTCCAGGCGGCATATATATTATAACATTTTACTTTTAAATACAAAATATTTGTTACAATAATTATTTAGATATGGTTTTGTTAAACTTAGACATTCATAATTTTCTCCAAAAAAACAATCTTAGTATTTCAAAACAAAATATTACTGAAGATATATTAAAATTTATTCAGCCAAAATTTGCTGATTTTAAAGACGTTGATTTTAGACATGCTGTTCAACGATTTGCTTACTTGTATAAAAAAAAGTGGAAATCTGCAAACTATACTGTGAAAAATTTTGAAAAGAAGTTTGTGAACTGGCTTAATGAATATTTAATTGTCAGAAAAAAAGACAATGAACCAACTGCAAGTAGACGTGGTCGAAAACCAGTTGCATTTGATAATAGTTCTAATAAAACTAAAAAACGGCGTGTATCTTGTTTAATTGAATCTCATTCATCCAATGAATTATTTTTTGCTGCTAATAAAAAATTTAGAGATGAATCTGTTGTTATTGCTGCCAAGAATGTTTTAAATATATCAAATACAGATAAAGCAACTAAATATTCAGCAGACGAAGCTCTGGCTTTAATAATTGATGCAAGTCTGACAAAAGCTTCCTATCAATTGATTAGAAGCGGAGCCTTGGAGAAAGAATATAACATCTACCCCGCTTACAATGATGTCAGAGATGCAAAATTGAAATGTTATCCTGCAAACATAACAGAGGAGGACTATTCAGCTTCAGTTCCTTTAAAAGATTTAATGACTCATACTTTGCAAAGAATCTGTGCAGTTCAGGAACCTGTGCTAAGGCACTTGATATTGAACGACAAAGCAATAAAAACAATGACACTAACGTGTAAGGCTGGTTTTGATGGTGCTACTGGCCAAAGCATTTATAAACAAGTTTTATCAGAACCCGACATTAACAGAGATTTAAAGCGTGAAGAATCATTATTTATTACTTGTCTTGTCCCATTGGATTTGAGTGGATTTAACAACAGCAACGAAAAGGTGCCTATTTGGAGAAATCAAAAGTCGTCCTCAACAGCCTATTGTAGACCCATAAGATTTGCATACAAAATGGAATCCAAGGAATCTGTGATTGAAGAAGATCAGTACATTAAAAGTGAGCTTGGGTATGATTTTATTAGAGGTTTGCGGATCTTCTATTGAAGTGAATTGTATTATTGAACTTACAATGATTGATGGGAAGGTTCAAACAATATTATCTGAAAAAAATAACTCATACCAATGCTGTTCAGTGTGTGGTGTCTCTCCAAAAATATGAATAGTCTTGATATCCTTAATATAGATTATACTAACAGAGAGTTCAAATATGGTCTTTCCAGTCTTCATGCATGGATTCGATTTTTTGAGATGTTATTGCACATTGCATATAAAAAAGAAACAAGAAAGTGGCAAGCAAGATCTAAAGAACACAAAGAAAAGGCATCTGTAGCTAAACAAAAGATTCAGACTGATTTTATGAACAAAATGGGACTTGTTGTTGATTTCCCTAAAAGTGGTGGTTCTGGAACAAGTAATGATGGCAATACCTCAAGGCGTGCTTTTGCAGCATATGAACAAACAGCTGAAATTCTGGGTATTGACCAAAACCTTATATTCAGATTTTACATTATCTTGGTAACGCTCTCTTCAGGATATGAAATAGACTGCTTAAAGTTCAAGGATTATTGTTTTGACACTTTTAGACTATATGTGTCCCTTTATCCATGGTATTACATGGCTCAATCAGTTCACAAAGTATTGATACATGGACATGACATAATTAAAAGCCTTACATTACCCATCGGACTTATGTCAGAGGAAGCTCAAGAGGCTAGAAATAAAGACTTTAAATCTTATCGCGAAAATTTCAGCCGATAAACATCCTGAAAAGCAACAAATACTGATCTTATCAATAGACTCCTAGTTTCCAGTGATCCTGTTATTTCATCATTGCGTAAATCAACATCACACCAAACAAATCATAAAGCATTTTCTTTCAGATGTTTTACAATTACTTAATCAATCTTCAAACGATATTATTGTTTTATAATTTTTTGATGTAATTTAAAATTGATAACGTTTTCTTGCACTATTTTTTGCTTTTATTATTCCTAAAACATTATTTACCTAAATACTCAATTTTTATTCAATATAGGTGGGTCAAAAATCCGATAAGATATTCAAATATCAATTTACCACTTTGTAACTAAGGAAAGTATCCGGTAACTAAGCAATATAAGTATCCATAACAACTAAATTTAAAAAATTATCACTTTTGTAAGAAGTGTGATCTCATATTGGTACTCATGCCAAATTTAGTGAATATAGCACTTATAAAATATCTGCAGATAACAAAAGTAGGTTGTTGCTAAGCAAAATAAAGGTATCCATAGCAACGAAATAAAAAAATATTACCTTCATAAAAAGCGCAGACATCATTTTAGTACTCATACTAATTTTAGTGAACATAGCTCTAATATTAAATTAGTTATGAATTTTGTCCAGTAAAAGTGCATTCTGGCCCACTGTGGGCTGCTAAAAAAAGCGCGCTACTACTGCTTATAAGTTTCATTAGTTTTGTACATATTATTAGAATTATTAGAATTCGAAGAAGAAATTCCGAATCATTCTGCAATCTTATTATTATGAATGAAGAGTTTAGTCTGTGGGCTATATGGAGTTCAGGGAGTTTAAACTATAGAATAAATACTCTGATTAGATAACTACCTATATGTTTCAGTAAAATAACTCAATTGGATTAATAGTGTCTTGGATCACGCCAATTACATGAAGTGAAATGAACAAAGTGTAAGAGATTAATATTACATGAGAGTAAGAGAGACGAAGCAAAACGCGCTTACATGTGCTCAAACCAGGGCCGACGACACCGGGGGGTTGGGACCCCCGGTGTCGCCGGCCTCCACTTCCTTTCTAAAGTCCTCTACTTTTTTTCTAAAGGATTTTATTGTAGAAAATTCTACATGTAGAAGACTTTTTTAAGAATAGTAAAAAAAGTACTTTTTTCCACCAAAAAACCTTTAATTTGTTAAATTGATTGTTTTGATTGGCTAGTTGCTTCATGGTCATGGTTCAATGAGTAAAGTTTTTTGGCAAGAGAATCAGATGTTTAAGTATTACATGCTTTGCAAATATTTAACAATGACATAAAATTATTCACAGCTTAGTGGTGGTAAAGAAAATGTTTTGTTATTATATGTAATAAAACATTTTTTTATTGCACATATTTAACAATGACTGACTAGCATAAGAATGTTGATAGTTTAGTGGTGTTCAAGAAAATCTATTATTATTAGTATAACTTTACTCATTTGATTTTATGTTTAGTTGTAATAATTAATCGTTTCATTACTGTCTGTGGTGTACTGTCATTTAAAATTTTTTAACTAAGATGTTTAACTACCTTTTAAGCATCTAACTAAGAAGTTCACACCTCTTTCCTTACTGATGTCACGAAAAGGGCCTAAAGCTTGCTTTGAATAAAGATGGATGTGCGGTAAATAACTTTATTCAATTTTTTAAGTTTTAGCAACGACTGGGGCTAATTTTGAGTAGAACTCCAAAGCCCAGTGATAGTTTTCAGTACTAAAATTGTCTATTTATTATGAGGCCTCTAAGAGCTTGACCTTGACTGCACACAAACTTTAAAGATTACTGAAAACTTTAAAATTACAAAACTGAAGAAATATTTTTCTCAGAACATCCCTCCAATAACGCTTTTCATCATTCAACTTCAGTTTAAATGAATATCAATTTTTTCATTTTATTGTGACTTTTCCAAAATAGGACTGGACTGCATCAGTGTGATATTTGCTTTGCTCATGCCTATGAATAGAATGTTGTCCATGTGACCATCAATATGTCGCCGAATCCAATTGCGAAGTTGTCATCTGAATCTAGTAAAAACAAGAAGAAGAAAAAATCTTTTTTCAGCAGGTGGTAAATAAAGAAATTTCTCTTTCAAAAATGCACCATTTTTTCAACTTAAAAAAAAAATAGTTCAGAGAGCAGTAACTTAAGTTTCGTCACTTGCTGTCTGCAAGATTTTTTTTTTGCTGATTGTGTTTTAAATTTCCACTCAGATATTATCTGTCCATTATTGCAAAAATAAAAATCCTAATTTATAATTTATAAATGTAAAAAAAAACTACTAATAAATACAATAAAACTAATACTTTAAAAAATACATATAAATTATTTCATAACATATTTATCAATAAATATGAATAATTTAAACAAGTAAGAATTTTGGTTGATATTATTTGTTCTCAAATAAAAAGATTTTTTCAAATTAAAATGCAGTAAAAAAGAAAACAAAGTATAAATTAACAGTTTTGTCTTAATTCTAAAATAAATAATATAATAATAATACAATAATAATCATTAATTCTAAAGTCCCTTTTATTACGCTTTTTTAAGTAGTTAAAAAAAAATATGAAAAAAGTTAAAACAGGTTCGAACTTTATCCGAACTCGTTCAAATGTATTTAATCAGTTTTCTGGTATTAATCGACCTCCGTTTACGTTATTAATGCAATCAACCCTTTGATTGCATTAATACATTTTCAAAATGGTTTTTTAAACATTTGTTAAGTGACTAAATTTTGTCTTCTCCATTTGTTTTTTTTTAAATCTATTGTTTTAAGATTTGCAATTGTTTGTAGTGAACTAACGCATCTTTTCCATATTATATCATTTCGATATATAAAATTTAAAAAACTAATTAATATAAATTGTTAAACAAAAACAAAAACAAAAAAAGGTTAAAAGAAGAATTAAAAAGTATTTTTATTAAAAATTTTTTATTAAAAGAAAGATCACAAATTGCTGAAAATATTTTGCTCCAGAGATAAGGAACAAAAAGCGTAAGAGAGGCAATGTGATTAATAAAAACACAAAAATTTGTTTTTAGGTTTCGAACAAAAAAATTTAGAAATACGCATTCTTTAATTTTTATGGTAAATTTAAATTTTAAATTATTTTTTGTCGGTAAAATAAGGGGCAGTAAAATGCGACAATTTATTTATTTTATTTTGAGTTAATTTTTTGTTCCTTAATATTACAAGCTCGTAATTTTATAATAAAGATTCGTTATCGGTATAACATGTGATTCCAAAAAATCTGGACAAATTAAATTCTAAAATATTTTTAGAAAGATGACTTATTTTTCAAGTTTTGAACGATGTTTCAAAAAGAGCATTGTTCATAGAGTAATATTACAAAAAATTACAAATTTTCCACTCCTTGTCTGCGAACTGTATCAACTCTTGTAAAACTCTCCTTACCAAGTCGATGTACGCGCTCAATGTCGACATGTTTGAAGCAGTAGTTGATACGATTCCTCAGTTGGATCAAATTTTTAGCTTCCGAACAATTAGCATATACTGCTCTCTTGATTTCATTCCAAAAATCTTCAATAGGTCGCAATTCTGGTACGTTTGCAATATTTTGACTTCTGGGCACACATTCGACATTTTTGGACCCCGAAAATTGCAACCCAAACCAATAATTTTTGTTCAAATTTTGATTTTCTTTTTAATTTAACATCATTTGGTGTCGTAGTAACATCTGATGAATAAAATCCACTGTTTCCTGAAATATTACAATTACTTAATCCAAAATATGATTCATCGTCAATGATCACCTGTTTTTTTAGAGCACTTTGGATGAACAAGAGATTGTTGTTCAGGAGTTCTTTTTGGAGCCTTAATTTTTTTATGATAGTGAATGATTGTCTTCTGCTTTATCGTTTTGCATATGTATGATTGATTGACATTGAATTTTTTAGCAAGAGAACGTTGACTGATTCCATGTTAATGGTCGATTTTTTTTCCCCAATTGTTTGATCTTCTTTTTTGTTATCTTAACTGCTTTCCTACCGCTTCCAACTTGTCGTTCGGGTAATATGTTGTTGTCTTTTCGTTTTAGAATATTGTAGAGCATAGATCTTGGAATACTTTCCACCATAAAATGTTTTACAATTGCGTTTTTGGAAAGTTCTGGGTTAATTTCAATAAACTCGTACACTCGCTTTCTTACGTCATCTTGTTTCAAAGTAACTTTTTTCATCATTTCAAATTTGTTGCTCAGTATAAAATCAATGAGTTTTGTAGAGAATTTAATTCGCTACAAAATGGCGTGCGAGCCAATCAAAATTGATAAATTTACGCGGAGAAAAAATGGCGGGAAGTTTGTCCAGATTTTTTGGAATCACATGTTATAATATATAAATAAAAACAAAATATTGCAAAGTGGTTTTACAAAAGTAATAAATTCACTCTAACACTGTAAAAAGAACGTGGAAAACTTGCATAAGACTTGCATGGTCTTCAATAACCGCCGTAAATATAGAAACATATTCATAAATTTATACATAAAATCATTACATTAAAATCGAATTCAAATGTCAGATAACAAATATGCAAATATATTTATCGTCTTTTTTTTTTTTTTAAATCTTTACACAAATATTACTAATGTAATGTTGATATATATTTTTATATTATAAAAAGTAAGAAATTATATATATATATTTTTATATACTGTTTTTAGGTGCCCCAAGAAGACCTAACAGTCTTGTCACAGAGCACCGCGGAAGTGCATTTAACCAGAAAGTTCACGCCTCCTTCATTACCGTGACGCGTAAATATATCCAAGGCTCGTTTCGAACCTCGATCTCTTGCTTATAATGCAAGCGCTCTATCCACTGCGCCACGGCTGCACAAAAGCTTGCAGAGAATAAATTTAGAAAAAATTTATAACTAAATTTTTTTACTTAAAAATACTCTTTTTAATAGTTTTTTAAAAACAATTTAAGTTTTTTAAATCAATATTGTTTAAATTAATTAGTAAAAACTTATTCTAGGTATGAGGTCCACGATCAGCCATTTTGAATTGTTCAAATTTATTTTTGCATGAAGGCTCTAACAGGATACTATTTGTACGCAATAAATATTTGTACTCTGGTTTTTATTTATAAAGACTACAGAAAATTGAAGGACTTTTTTGCGATTATACATATGAATTAGAACATTATATGCATTAAATTCAAACAATGTTAATAAAGACATTTGTTTTAAAAGAGGTTTTGAATTTAAATTAATCACACGTACAGCATGTATCTGTTTACGATTGAAAGGTTCTAGTTTAGCTGTATTGGTACCACCCCATGCTATATTACCGTAGTTTAGGTATCTTTGAACAAAGCTATAGTAGATTTGTTTGAATAGTTTTTTTAATAAGTAATGTGACTGGTATATAACTCCATTATGTGCCAGAAAAAATATGTGCGGATATTTTAACAGATATTTTTTTAAATATTGTATTTCGATATTATTATTATTAAATTTCATTTAAGTATGTTTATGAAGTTGTGTACGTAAGAAACACTCTGGGTTTTACACTCAGTTGCTCTGTGCGCAGCTTTTGTAAGGTCTTCGATTTTCTTGGTAGCTCTAGTACATTTATTTTTGAAGTCGTAGATGTATTTAGCTTATTTTAAAGCAATAAGTGTGAAAGTAGAAAAACAACTTAAAAAAGGTACTCATCAACTTTTATTTAGAACTAATTAGTTTTAAAAATAATTGTAAGAAAATAAAGTATTTCAAAGAAATTAATTTCTAAAATAAAAAAAAAATAAAAAATTAATTTTTTTAATTATTCATCTAACAAAATTTTAAACTTTTGTTTTGGCGGTTCACATAAGCTTGCGCACAGAGCAACAATCGAAACTATCTGATGTTGTTTAAATCACGTTTTCAAATCTTTAATATTTCTGCATAATTTTTTTTTTTTTCAATTTTTTGTTTAATAATTACCCAGTACTCTGCATTAATTTTCAATTCTGGACAGTTTGGAGGATTTGCTATTTTACACGTCACAACTTTCAAGTCATTTTGTTTATATCATCCCATAGCCAGTTTATAATGCAAAAATAATTTAAATTTCTTGAATGCTTTACCTCTATATTTGGTATTAAAATAGACACCACCAGGAGTTTGCTGATGATCGTACTTCATATAGATTTCATCATCTTCAATGATTCAGAGATTTCCAGAAATGTAATTGTCGTGTTACTTTCTTAAGCAGGTACTTACACTTTTTTTTGTAATTTCAGAACAGTTAGACAATTTTTGTGGTTTGAAAACTTGAAAAACATGTTTTTTTTTAACTTTTACATCAAAACTATGAGAAAGTACTTATCTTTTTGCGTGTTCATTTAGTGAGAGGATTGGGCTGTTCATAAAACTGTTAACCAATTTTTTAACCAGCTTTATATCTTGAAAAACTTCCTTACTTCCATTACTAGATTTGTGTTTGATCAATTTTGCTTGGGAAAAACAATAAATAATATGATTAACAGTGTAGGGATGTATTCGCAACTTTTTTGGTATTGAATTGTAGCTTTTATTCGCATTTTCCAAATATTTGTGCAAAATATTTTTTCTAACGTCTTCTTCTTTTGTCATTTTTAAAACTTATCTCAAGTTAAATTGGAAAACATTTCTTTTAAAACATTTTAAAACATTTCTCTGAAATCGTTACATGTTGCCTTCAAAATGCAAACATAATTAAAAGTATGTTAATATAGCCAATCAAAAAATGACACATTTACTCTTTCACATTTATTTCGGCACACGCTTTACATTGAACCTTAGCTTTTCTTAGACAATAGCCCAATATCTTTTGAAATTGGTGAATTGCAGTGTTTTTTAACGAAATCAACTTTATGTTCGGATTACCCGTATGAGATCTTAAAACAGGCAAAATGTGCTTCTTGAGGCATTCTTTGATATATATTTTGGTGTTAATTGTTACCGTAGTCACAAAACAAGATGTTCTCACACCATACTCACATATTGCTTGTCAAACCAAGAGTTTTTTTTAGCAAATTTTTGCATTCCAACGCATATATATTTGGAATTCAGTTTCTTGCGATTAATTACTATTTAATATTGGTGTCCTGGAAAAAATTGGAAATATGCAGCACAAGTTTCATCAATAATCAAACAACATTTATTAGCTCATAATTTTTTTATAGCGTAGCTTTGAGCGATGAGTTGCAAAATTTTTTTTGCTTCTATTAACGACGAGGAACCTTTTTCTATTTATAAGATTTATAGCAACAATTTCTCTTCACTCTTTGTATATTTTACAACATAATTTTATTCCAAAAATAAATAAGGCAACAAGAATAACAAAGACATCGTCAACATTAATCGATAATTTAGTAACAAACAATTTTCACAATTGCTGCGGTAGAATAGACATAATTAAAACCGACATAAGTAATCATTTTCCTATCTTTCTAACCCCTAAAAAAAATAACATTAAAAAATAACTCCCTTAAGAGCCATTTTCTGATAAAATCAAGCAAAAGTACTGTCGGCTCAAAAGTGATATCCTTTAATCGCGATCAATTTTATATACAGTAATGCTAATAGGGTAAAAAAGAAGCCTGTAAATTTTTTTTTTTTTTAATATTTCTAGTTCCTGAGTTATGGTCGGTCAAACTTTTGCCCTTTTAATACTTGGAAAGTCACTTTTGGGGTTTCATGATTTTTAAACTAAGATTAAAAGCAATGAGACCACTGCACCCTAAGTTTCTTTTCATATTATGGAAGGATAGGTAGAACTTCAAAAAAAAAATCAAAAAAGCTGAGGTCAACCTCAGCTTTTTTGATTCATTTTGAGTCATCAAAGTGTCAAAAAATGTTTTAATTAGCTTTCAAATATCAGCCATTATGGAAAATGAGAAAGGTCCCAAAATTGAAGATACAGATTTTATATTACTTCATATTACAATTTTTTTAAAGCGAAAAAAAAACTTAGGGGGTAATATTTCATTGTTAAAATAACTCCACCACTAAAAGTTAAATATTTTATATATTTAAAAAAAAACCCGAATGTAGCAGCAGAATTATTCAATATATTATTTTTTTTTTTTTTTTTATAGTTATTTTAGGTGCTCCCAGAAGTCCTTACGGTCTTATCACAGAGCACCGCGGGAGAGCATTTAACCAGAAGTTCACGCCTCCTTCCGTACCAATGTCGCTTGTTTGGCTAGAGCTGGCATCGAACCTCGGACCTCTGAGTTCTGTGCCAGAACTCTAACCACTGCGCCACGGCTGCTCAATTATAAGATGTCCTTATTTTATTATGTCATTGTTTGCGTCATAAATCAGTTTTACTTATTCTATATCTTTGATTTTAATGCATTGTTGGTTGAAATGCCTTTTAGGCTTTTTCAAATTGATCATCCATAAGCTTATAGTCTCCAGACTGTTCTAACGGTAAAGGTGGTAGAATTCCACAAATGATTTTACTGTCTTTGTACTTTATAACATCAGGAAAAGCTGGCCATTTAAAAAGTTTCTTGATTGCAGAAGCATACTTCATACAGCTCACATTGTAACCATCACTGAGAACCTAATATGAGTAATGATTTTTCTAATTTGAAAAATAGTTTTAAAAATCTGATTCTCATTTGACAAAAGTAAAACTTCGTTTAAATTTAGTGACACATTCAATATGATCAAATAATGTTTAAAAAAAAAATGTTTTTATTTAAATGAAAAACATTTATTTTAAACATTGAATAAAAATGAAGTACCTCATTTATAATCCAGGGTTACCTATTGCCCATATAAATAACAACAATCCAATCGTTTTCATGCCATGCACCAGATAAATCAATGGCAATGCTTATAAATTCCTTTTCAAATTCTTGATTTGCTAATTCTTCTTGATCTACAAATAGAAAAATATAAATATTTATATTTTTCTATTTGTAGATCAAGAATATTTATAAATATTTGTACAAACACTTGTACAAATATTTATAATTTCAAAATAATATTAAAATATATATTAATGAGAGTAGATATAAAAATTATTACCTTGATCTGCTGTCTCTTCTTCTTCTTCGTTATCCGCATTAGTACTACCAATATCAATTGGTTCATTTAATTTAATGTTGTCTTTTTTTAGCCTGCTCCAACGTGAAAATAGTGATCTTATTTGCTGAGTTGTTACGTATTCTGAAACTTGAAGCTCTTTTCTTATCAAAAGGTGCACCTGCTCCGGGATAGACTTTTTTCCAGATACTTCACCTTCCATAAAGAGTTTATATAATATATCTTTTTGTCTCATACTATACCGGAAGGTACTGCGTGTAGGGAAAGCCCAACCTTTAACATATTTGCTAATGTCAGAACATTCGTTTTCAAATACCTCCTGTTGTGAGTTTGTTTTATAACTATGTAAGTTTCAATTCCTGATTTTTAAAGTGCTGATATTGTGTCTTAACGATATCATGTGTTCTTCTAGTTCTTCTGATGTATGGAATGATCCATTACAAATTGGCTCAGAGCAAAAGTGAAACAAATTTAGTAATCTATCTTTGCGAAACTTTTCCTTCATATTGCTTTTAAAAACTCTTGTTTTCTTGTCAGTATCACTATATGGGTGTGTTAAAAACATTTGCAGATCAAAATTAACATTAGAATATTCTTGTTTAACTCCATCGCCAACTGCATAGTACCGCCACATTGTCATATAGTTATGAAAGAACTCAAACGAATGATACTGACTTATTTTAGTTATTTTTGTTCCACTCAACTTACTTTTGCCCTTTATAGTGGCAACACCAACAGCAGAATTTTTCAGCTCATGTCCGTAATGTAAAGCAGTATAAATGTCCTCAACTCACATCAAATTGTTACCAGCATCAACAAAGCTATGAATCAATGACTTTGCTCCGGCAGCTTCTCAGTCGCACTGATCCTTGCCACGACAAGGTTCGTTATAATCGTAGCGCTTAAGCTGTATTTGGTTATTTTTGTTCAACATAAAAAGAGCTTCCATTATAAAGTTGCCATGGTACGATGAAGCATTGTAAGATTTTGCAAAGAGTTTATTAACACCTGAATGGTCATGCTCAAACTTCGGAAGAACTAATTGGGCAATTGATAGCGTTTCCGATAAACCTTGCTCACTCCTATAAAGAGCTGTAAAATACACCTTTTTATGTAAAATGTTGTTTTTCTTAGGGAAGAAAATGTCTACATGCAGTGACATCCCCTTTTTTCCAAAATATTATTTTTGACCTTCCCTGAATTTGGATGGTAGAACTTTTTGGCAATAGTCTTTCAACCAAAATCCAGTTTCTTCATTAAGACTTTCAAAAGCAAAAACTTTGGCTTTTTTCTGTTGACAATCACGCATTAAATGTTTTTTATAATCAATGATATCTTTTTCAGCAATTTCAATATCATAAATAGTATCCTCGTAGGCAGAATTATATGATGCTAATCTTTTTATCTCAACTATAGATTTGTTTAAATTTTCACTTTCATAACAAATCTCATCATTAGGTGCTATTGAAATCTATTACAATTGCTTGTCGGTTAAATCACTCAAAGCAAATATTGGGCAGTGGGAGATAGAATTAGGGTAGGTCGCAATGCAGTTAAACTGGAAATTAGTTTTGTAATATCGTTTGCTGTGTTCAAATAAATTACACAGCTCTCTATTCTGGTACTTCAAAGATAAATCTTGCAACATAGAGAAACCATTCATTGCTGCAGCAGTAATATCATCCAGTCCCGCTAAACATTTTCGTTGAGATGGTTTACAGCATGAAGTATTCGCCACAAACTGCTTTCCGATAAAGGAGAGTAGTTCTCACCTCTGCAAACTTCATTATAAAATGCAATTGTATGACTCATTTTAGCTGTCAAAACTGCACGAGATATTTTATTTACATCATTTGAGTCAAATTTAATTTTTGTGACTCCATATGCAACATCTTGAAGAAGGTTGCTGTTAGGTATGAAATCGAGAAAATGTTCAGCTTTTTTTCAGTCTAGTTGATTACGCGTAATTTCCTTTCGACAGGAATAGCTATACCTAAGTTAGCATTCTTCATTTTTCGTGCCTGGTCTATCTTGTATTTGGAGCACCCGAAAACTTTCATAAGTAACTTCTTAGTAAATTTTTCATGTTCAATTAAACACAGAACAATATGTTTACCCATAGAGTCACTTTCTTCATAAATTTTAACAAATTTTTTCAGATCATCAGGTACTGCATCATTGTCTGAAGTTTCCAAAGATCTATTTAAAACAATTGAGACAAAGTCTTCACTCTGATCTGGGGCAACAGCTTCAGCGAACCTCTTTGCAAGCTGTACCTTGGCTCTTTCAAATTTTCTTCGTAAATTATTTTTGGTTCCATTGCTGAGATCAGCTATCATTTTATTCTTTATCTGAAACTGAAAAGGGCTGATGTGGAGTGCTTCTGATAGGTTGTTACTAGTAGATGTAGCACCTTCAACCTTTTCTCCAGATAATAAAATTTCTTTAGGTTTAAAATCAAAATCAGTTGTGTCCTCAACTAACTCTTCGTTAGTGGCAGTATTTGTTTTAGTTTGAATAAGAATGCGCTCTGACTTAAGGTGATTGTGACAAAATACGGAACCTACAGGAACATTTTGTTGTAAATTTTTGAAACATTTGTTGACATATTTATTGAAACACTTCTAACAGCTGGTGATTTTTTACCAACACTTAGTTCATGCATTGGATGACAATATCTTCTCGGAGGAACCCAGCCAATACCTTAAATTTTAACAAAAATGAAAATTTGAAATATTTATTTTAAAGGTTTAGTAATTAAATTTTGTTGTTATTGAAATACGGTTGTAAACAAATTCTTACCAAAGTTAAATCTATGGTAAGGACATATATAGTCGTTATCAGAAAGTGATATGCACCCTCAGTTTTCTATAAGAGACTTTTCTGTCCATTCTGTCTCTTGGTGCGCCTTTAAAAACTAAAAACATAAAACTTAGATATTATGCAATGTAAACTGAGGGAATTAAACAACAATCGTTTTACACTACTATATGATGCTAACGGGTTTTTTTTTACAACTTCTAAGAGCATTTCTTACTTTAATTTTTACAAAGTGTGCTTTGACATCCAAAGTCAGATCTTGTATCTTGAAATTATTATAAGGTTATTCAAGTTGAATAACCTTTTTTCATTGAAACGAGGATATGGTCCACACTTGACATCATTAACTTTGCAAACATTTTCAACAACAACCTCTTCCTCTGAATTCAGAAGTAAATGTTCAATAAACATCAAGTTAAAAATATTAACTGGAAAAAATTTTTTATTAAGTCCACAATGGTATAAATGAAAAACAAAACAAAACAGATTTAGCATCATTTTGACGTAAAGTTATTTCAACAATGTAATATTACCCCTTAAGTCTTTTTTTTTTTTGCATTAAAAAGATTGTAATAAGGAGTAATAGAAAATTTATAAATTCAATTTTGGGACCTTTCCCATTTCCCAAAATGGCTGATATTTTAACGCTAATTAAAACATTTTTTGACACTTTGATGACTCATAAGCATTTTTGTAAACAATATCCTCTCAGTTTCTTTAAACCATTCAAATAACAATGAGATACTTTTTCAAAAAAGAATAAGATGAGTCGCAGGCACTTTTTCACCAAATTCAAAATTGTGTGATTTCAGCTTATGATTTTCAGATAAAGGAAGGGTTGTCCTCAGGTTTTTTGATTTTTTTTTTTAAGTTCTACCTATGCTTCCATAATATGAAAAGAAACTTAGGGTGCAGTGGTCTCATTGCTTTTAATCTTAGTTTAAAAATCATAAACCCCAAAAGTGACTTTCCAAGTATTAAAAGGGCAAAAGTTTGACCGACCATAACTCAGGAACTAGAAATATTAAAAAAAATATATATACAGGCTTCTTTTTAATATTACAAACAACGCAATATGTAAAATTGAGAATGATTGAAAGATATCACTTTTGAGCATCGCCTGGTTTTCTCAGAAAATGGCTCTTAAATCAAAAATATTGGTACGTCAAATCAATGAAAACTCCTTAGCACATTTTCGGCATCTCTTAAAAAATTCTAGTAAAACACAAAATGCAAATAGTGCTTACGAATTATTTCTCGCGTTTTTCAGTAAACAATATAATAAAGCATTCACTTTAATCAAACAAAATTTAAATTTTAAGTCTATTTTGAATCCGTGGATGACGAAAAGTTTAATCAAATCATCAAAGAAAAAACAAAAGCTATATGAAAAATACCTAAGACATAAAATATATCATAATGAAATAATATGCAAAAACTACAAAAATTTGTTTGAATAAACCAAAAAGTTTTCAAAAAATCTTATTATGAAAAACTATTGGAAAAAAACGAATGGAAATACAAAAAAAAAACTTGGAATATCATCAGAGAAATATTTGGTTAAAATATATCAATTAAAAACAATTTGCCACAAAACTGTTAATTGATGAAAAACTTGTTTATGATAAAGAAACCATAGCTGAAAAACTTAACGATTTTTCTTGAGATTGGTCCAAATCTTGAGGCTAAAATTCCATTAAGAACCATAAAATTTGAAACTTACCTCAAAACGGCAAATAATATTATGACATAACTAAATTTAAATATAAGTGAGTTGCGTAATGCTTTTACCACTCTGAAAAATAACAAAGGTGCAGGCATAGATAAAGCTAGCGTCAATGTAGTAAAATCAGTCTTTGATATTATTGAACCCTTATTGTTTCACATTTTTAATCTCTCATTAACGTCTGGTATTGTACCAGATAAACTTAAAATAGCCTGAATCACACCAGTTTTTAAGTCTGGTGAAAAAACAAATGTTTCAAACTACAGACCTATTTCTGTCTTACCTTGTTTCTCTAAACTACTAGAACGCATTATGTACAATAGGCTTTATAATCATTTAGTATTAAATAATATTCTGGACAACAAACAATTTGGGTTTAAAAATAAATCACTCTACAGATCGCGTGGTAATTGAACTTGTAAACCATATATCGGATGCTTTTAATGAAGATTATTTTACCCAAGCAGTTTCCATCGATTTATCTAAAGCATTTTATACTGCCAATTATGAAATCCTTATAAAAAAAAAGTAGAACTTTAAAGAGCAAACAACTTAAGCTTGCATTGGTTTAAAGAATTCTTGACTAACAGGAAACAATGTATAACCTAAAAAACAAATGAAACCAAAAAAAAATTTATAAGTTGCGGGGTTCCCCAATGATCTATCTTAGGACCATCATTGTTTCTAGTGTATATAAATGACTTATTTTGAGCATCTAAAAAATTATATCATATATTGTTTGCTGACGACTCCAATCTGTTTTATTCACACAAAGATATACAAAATCTTTTAAAAATTTTTAATGAAGAATTATCTAAAGTAAATGAATGGTTTATAAGTAACCGCCTTTCACTAACTGCAGATAAAACTTTTTAGGAGTAATTCTTGATGGAAACTTGTGATTGAAGTTTCACATCCAATTTATTGAAAGTAAAATTTCTTATAATATTTCCGTACCTTATAAAACAAAACCATTTTAAATACTAGAGCTCTAATGAAAATTTATTTTTCATTTATTCACAGCTATCTTTTTTACTGCAACATGGCATGGAGAAGTACGAATTACGGAAAATTCAAAAAACTTTTTGAATTTTCCTTTATTCTTGAAGGATTTTATTTGGGGCAAATAGAAATATGTATTGCGAACCACTATTAAATAGTCTCAAGGCCTTAAATATTTATAAACTAAACAATTGCCAAATATTACTTTTGATGTTTAAAATAACGCATGGAATATCTCCACTTAGATTTTAATCTTATTTTAGTGAAATATCTCATAAGAATCCAACAAAGTTTTCAGAGAAAAACTTTATTGTTCCGAGGATTAATTTAGAAATAAGTTCTTATCGAATTCAATATCGAGGACCTTTTTTATGGAAAAGTTTTATTAAAATGTTCAATCAAGAACACTACTCACTAGAAAAATTTAAAACAGTTTCTAAAAAAATCTAACTTCAATTAGATTTTAATACAATAGACTTACAATATTTTTTTTAAAAGGTGATTTTAAAATAGAAAAAACCTTTCTATTAGCACTAAATATATATATTGTCAAACATATATCTCATATATATTTGTATTAGTATATACAAAACTTTCTTTATTTTTAAATCAATATAAAAGTCATTTTACTATTTGAAAAAAGTTATGTATTTTATAACGTTTTTTGTGTATTTTATTTTTGTTTATAAACTCGGACAATATGTAAACGGGGCTCGGTGATAAGACGGTCAATGTCTTCTACTTGCTCCGGCCAATTTTTTTAAATGCAATAGGTCTTTATTGTAAATATATGAAACGGCAAAAAAATAAATAAATAAAAAATAGTGGAAATCCCATGTCAGAAAATTATTTGCTAAAGTTTGAACAGAAACCTCCGGGTATCTGTCTAAGACATCATTCACTTTTTAAACAAGACCTCGTCAAACAAAAACTTTTTTTCTTCCACTTCCTGATTTTCTTCTGATTGTACTAATGTCTTTAAACCATATCACACCGCCTTGCAGTGTTTTGACACTTGAGTTATCTTCTTTTGATGAAGTAACAATAAAGTGTAGCATGAATGGTATTCTTCATGCCTTGAAGATTTATTTAGCTTTATTACATTTTACCGCAATTCCATATTAATTCTGAAGCTTATCAATAAGACTGTTAACTTTTCATGGCCACAAAAGTTTTTTAGACCTACTAAGTATTCGTTTGGGTGCACCCTTTCATACTTCTTGCTGAGCCAATACAACTTTTCAAGTCATGAATACCCTTACCCAATTGATTTCATGCTATTTACAATACGAAGAATAATATCGTGAAAGTGATCACTAACTTTAGACGTATATCTTTTCTGCAACCTATTCAATTTGAAGCTTTTTTTTCACTAAGTTTTCTATCAATACCAAGCTATTATCACTAATACGCTGTGGACAACATAAAGATTCAATTTTAGTATTTCATCATTTTTATTTGGAACTTTTAATATATTAGTATAAATGTCTAAATATTTTTTGGAGTTTTTTATTGATGGTAGTGATGATAAAGTGAGTTGACTACCAAAAAAACTTTTCTTTCCAGTAACTTTAGTTCTTTGCTTGACTCTATCTTTTCTTCCCATAATTAAGAATTTTTTATTAAAATATGTTCTTCTTTCCCTTTGCAACTCATATATAAACAAAGTAAATACTTACATTCTAGAACAGTTAAAAAAGTTAAATTTAATCAGAGTAGGTAACTAAAGTAAAAACAAGTAGATAAAGCCTTTTTTTTTTAACAAGAAGATTTTTAACTTCATGAGAGCAGAATAGAAAAAACTCTATTGCTGTCATGTGCGTTGCTAGGGTAAAACTTGATAAATGACTCAAAAAAATAAAATTACTTAACTTTCCGGACATTAGTTACAAAATCTCAACTGTATTCTACAATAAATTTTACTTTGGAAACAGAAATTTTTACTTAACTTATGAGGTACTTCACCCTTAATGAATAAGCAAGCTAATTTTATCAATGAGATTTCCGAGTTGATTACTTATGAATTAAAATTAAATTAACACATTTTTTGATTTTATTTTGCAGAACGGATATACGTTAATGTTTATTATAAAAAATGTTTTTTTTAACTATAAGGACTTTAACCTTTTATGTTGACATAAAAAGTTATCAAAGCTGCATATAAAAACAGCATGCAGCGTAAAACGTTACATAAAAAGTAAATAAATTCCAAAGAAATCCGGAAAAATTACTTTTAGGGCTCATTTTCAACTTCCGTTTTTACCTCATTTTCATAAATTTAAGTTTTTTTATTTAGTGGTATAAAATTTGACAAGTTTATACCACCAAGCTCTAACCAAAGAATAACCTAGGTTGTTGCACCAATGTTAAGCGTCTTACCTTTTACAATATTTCAATTTTAGGACAATTAAGATAGTTAATTACTATTATTAAAATATCAAATTAGATAATTTAAAATACAACTGCATAAACTTTAAGGCTTGCTTTTAAAGCTTATTCACAAAGTCTTTTTTATCCGGATTAATTGTCTTTTTTATCCGGATGAGTCTTAAATGTCGAATCCACTTTATTCTTCGAAACTTTTTAAAACAATAAACCTCGAACTCTTCTTCCAACTCCATGACGGTCAGGTAATGCATTCAATTTTGCAATCCTCTAAAAATAGCAAGTAAAAATAAAAATTATAAGTTATTTTTAGTTACTGCACAATAACAATAAAGTAATATGCTGAAAAATAGAACCTCGTTAGAAATGTTACATCCTTTAGTAATAACAGCAAAATATGACATCAATGAAACATCGTTGTATTGCTTAAAAATAACGAATTTCGCATTGAACTTTTTTCGTAAAGATGCTAATAAGTTAAAAAGAGTATAGCAGAGTGAGATAAAAGAACAAAAGAACAGATGTCCAGTGGAAAACAAAGAACCTCTTAATAGAAAAATACTAAAAATTGATCTAAGTAAAATGGAGTAAATATAAACAGGAACAATAAACAATAGTTAAGGAAAGTTAGAGTCCTTAATTGTTGTGCTCCTAAAAAGTTGTTAGTGTCGAGCGTAAATGTGATGTATAGACAGTGTCAGTGATGGAGCAGAATTATTCGTTTTATAAGTAGTTACCATGTGGTCTGTATTATTAGGGTGATACATTATAAGTATATGTGTTTTATGGGCGTCTCCATAATGGAATGGATTCGCGTCTTATACAGGTACCGAAAAAAGTTTAGAACCACTTAACAATTTTGCGTAATTTCATTATTTTTTCAATGTATGAAACTAATATTGAACTTTGATGATAAATAATATCTATATATGACATGCTTTAATAAAAAACCTAAAGGAATTTACACCGCATTCAATTGCATACACATTAAGAGATCAATAAACAAACACACACAAATGTATCGAATTCAAATGAAAATAAATACATTTTAAACATTTAAACTTTTTAATAAATACATTAAAACAAAGCAATGTAAATATTTATATCAATATTTACATGGATATCCTTTGTTTTTAATCACCAGATGAAATCTTCTAGGCATACTTTCAACCAACTTTGAACACTGATCTTTATTAGCTTCCAGACACTAAACTCGTCTGATTTCATCCTTCAAGGATTCTGTAGATGTACGTTTGGTTCTATCAAGATTATCTATTTCCGCAAATTTTCAATCGGATTAAGATCCGGACTATTTCTAGGGCAAGGAAGAACTTCAATTTTGATGAAGAACATCAAAGTTCAATTTTAGTTTCATACATTGAAAAATACCTGTAGTACCTGTAGTACTGTATGAACATAAGAAGACTTTCATCCGAGACTGGTATCCCATAAGAAGTTCCACTCTGGGTTTACACTAGGGTATCTTTTTGTTAGAGTATCCCTTTGTGTTATCCCAAAAGGAATATTTTCAGGGTATCCTATCAGGACAATTGCCACAAACCTCTGCATTGACATTGAGACCAGAGGACACTTAGTGGCGTTCAGTTCAATTTGCATACAATTGTAAGTAATTTTTTGACATTAGCAACAGTAAGTGCAGTGATTTGTTGCAGGAAAACGAGGGTCAGTGAGAGTTGTGAACTGCTTTAAGTTCTTAACTCTAAACTTGTTCTAAGTACTCTCAATGTAGTGTACATGTGTGTGCATACTGTAGTAGCTTGTCTTATTAGTATGAGTTACGAAATAGGTTGAAAGTCATTTAAACTGGTATAAAGTAAGCTAGACGTGATTACTAGTAGTCAAATAACATGCAACATAACAAAAAAACTTTTACAACTAAATAATCTCGAAAATTAAAATAGAATTACATTTCAAAAACTGGATTTAAAGTAAAGATTATCAAAAAATACGTTCGATTGCCCATTTTTCAAGAACACTTATGGATGTGGTCTTGTGGATTTGGATGTGGATGGCCACATTAGCAATTGTACATCAGGTTCTGAGTACAATTAAAACCGCTTTATTTTTGAAACACCTTGCAAAACTTAAGACAAAAAAAGTTTTTTACTTCATGATTAGTTTTATTTTTTGTCCATATAAACTGTACGATAAGTATTTGTTAATTTCTTTAATCAAAAAATGTATTTTAAAAATGTAAATTGTTTACAAATGTAAAAAATATAGCATGCTATTTATTGTTGTAATATATATATATATATAAATATATTTTAAAAAATCTCGAAATTGAGTAGCAACTGAGATGCAACTCCTGTTATTATTAGTAAAGCATTATTGTATAAATATATAAATAACAACAATAATAATATTTAAAAGCTTTGGCATATAAATTTGCCAAAAGGTCACACACGAGCAGTGAACGCCTTTATTCTAATGAAGTACATTAGAATAAAGGAGAATTATTATTCAAACAAAGCATATTTTGACAGTTGTCAAGACAAAAATAAAGATTAATAGAGGAATATTTAAAAATAAATAAGAAAGACAATACACCTAAACAGTACTTACAATAATAAAAAATAAATTTATTTATAGACACTGTTAACGAGAATATACAACGAATATATCAGCAAACAAAAACTTATAAAACAAAAAATAGATTAAAAAGTATGCATTCAACAATGAAAGGCCTCAGAATAAAAGAAAACCATTAATGCTGATGTGTAAACATATTTTGTGCAGTGATAAAGTAATAAACATCTCCTCAAAGTCGCCTCTATTATTACTGGCGTTTCGATGAGGATCAGCACTAATAACTAGTTTATCCCGTCAGACAAACGTCATCGCCAATTATGCTTTACCCCGCGACTTACGCCTATTCCATACTGCAGTAAAAAAGGACTCACTACAAATAGCCAAAACCCAACCACACCCAAATTTGTAAAACACTAATATTTTTTTTATGATATGATATGTAAAGTGTAGATCTACTGTACAATATACATAACAATAACGACATAAATCACTAACCATACCACCGGTAGAAAACACTAAGCACAATAAATTAAAATTCTAATAAAAACACCAGAACAAAACTAAAGCAACTAAAGTATGCAAACAGAAAATACTAATAAATTTCCCCCTTAAACCATTTAATCCAGAATTATATAGAAATTTGAAAGCTAACAAGTGAATGTATGTAGGATGAAAGTGTGTTTCGTAGTTTGTACAGATGAGAGGATTAACTGTGCACCTGCCACGTGACTGTTATATTATGAAATGTATCTAGAAAGATTCTAGTCTAGAAAGATTCGTTTTATAAAGAGAAGGGATCTTACTATTACTCATTTGTTGCTGCTGAATCTTGTTATTTTTTTAAAACATACTTCATTATTTTTACATAAATTAAATTAGTTACTTTCCAAAACTAAAAAAATTGATTTGATAAAACCTTTTGAAAAAAACTTTGGTACAAAGCTGAATAAAACCTCTCAAAAATAATTGATCAGTTTATTGCCTTGTTGGTTGATATTATTTTAAAATCAATACAATGAAAATGAACAGAAATAAGAAGAACACTAAAGCATTAACCATTCCCCTAATTTCTAAAATTATTAAGGAAGCTGGTGACCCAATTTCAACTTTGTCATAGTTATGAAAGTCTCATAGCTTGATATGTTGTTTTTGTAGATACTCTGCAAAGTTCTGGAAAATTTAAAATTAGTTAAATACATCCACATAATGAAACTGAACAAAAATTAGGATCAGAGACAAGAAACTAATCAAGGAGCAAAAGTAAATGACTTGGTTAGTCTGGAAAACAACTCAGAAGGAAATTATATACTATTCAATAATTTTAAATGTTAAATTAATGTAAATATTTAATTGTAACTAAATTTTGTTGAAAATAATTGTGTTCCTATTTGTTAACAATTTATGTTTAGTTTATTGTAAACAAAGTTTTTCAAACACTGTAAACCAAAGTAACAGTCAGGTTTGAAATCTCCCCACATCAGATTTTATTTTATATATACTTAGTTACATATAGAATAATAATTGTTTACTTAAAACCTCCAGTTGAGTGGAAAAATGCATGAAAATCAAAAAATTAATACTTTTTAATTATATAATTATCCGCCATTTTCAACAAAATAACTTTAATTTGTCAGCGATTTTGTTTTTAAACATTCTCTGGTGCACAACGACTTAAAGTGTGATTAAACAGACGCCAGCAATATATGTGCTGTTTGTTTTAAAACCTTTGGTAAAAAGTCATCAAAGCTTCATAAAATAACCAAAGCTATTGAAGAATTTATATAAAGGATATTGATGAATTTATTCATGTTATAATCACTGAAAGAAATATTGCCCTCTTTTAACAATTATAAGAGTTGCTGTGGATTTGGGTCAAGGTTTTTTAAAAGTCACAATGAATGTTTTTAATCTGCATGATAAAACTAGCAACCAACCTGACCTTGATGATGCTGGAGTGAAGCGCTGTTTTATTATTTTCTATTGTACAATGAATACCTTAAAACACAATGGAAATTCTAGGAAATTAGTTGATCCTCTTAATCTTCAAAATATTAAGTATTCTGTTGCATTCGATTTAAAGTGTGCCAACTCAATGTTTGGCATTACAAGCCATGCTGGAAAATATAGTTATCCATAGTGTGAAGGAAAGTCTTTTGGATTGTAGAGTAAAACGAACTCTTGGTTCTCTTGATTATCAATGCAGTAAATACTTAGAAGCTGGAAAACCAAAACCAAAGATGGCTGATTATAAAAATGTAATTAATCTAAGAGTTTTATATCTTGAAGAAGATCCAGACACATTTATAGAAAATTTAGTTCCAGTACCTGAGTTGCATATATTAATTGGAATAGTCACAACGTTTGGAAAGTTTTTATCAAAACTATGGTCTGGCTTTGAACAATGGTTAAACTCAAATTATATATATTTTTAGAAGTTACCATGGCATTGGGTTTGATGGCAATAATGCCAACCGACTTTTAGATAAATTAGATGTTCTTGCTCTTGATATTGCTGATCAAGGAAAACTTAATTTATTTCCAGTTATTGAATGTTTAAGAAAGGTTAAAGCAGTAAAGCTACCTTTGAAGAAAAAATTATTGGTGATATGGAATCTGCTGTTATGGAATTTAAGACAGCGTATGCTAATTTAATGGAGTATATTAATCATTACTTAGAGAATATTTTTTTAAATATAACATGAAAAGTTCAAATTGCAATTAAACATATTGTACCATTTCTAAAAAGTACCAATACTGATAATGGGCTTGGAATTTACTCAGAACAAGCAGGTGAATCTGTTCATTACGAGTATAAAAAAACATGGTCTAAGTATAAGACACGACAAAACCACTCTGATTATGCTAAATGATTGAAGTCAAGTGTTGTCAAATTTTCAACATTTAATAAATAGTTAACATGTTTATATTTTAAGTTAATATATTGTTGACCCACAATCAAAAAGTGTTGCTTCCTAAGTATTTCAATAGCATGTAAGATTAAGTATCAATAAAATTTAATACTATTTATGTAATTCTAAAGCTTAGTCAAGATATTTGTTCACATTAAATCCATTTATTGTATTTTGTTATTATTTTTTACTTAAACTTTTTTGCTATGTTATCTTTTAGAGAATATATGTTCAAACACTTTTTAATGCTTTATAATATAAGTATAAACAAGTATAGAGTAAAATTAGGTTAAGGCATGTGATAAATTTTATTTTTCCTAAAATTACATGAAATACATGAACTTAAATAATATTACCTATGTACTGCCCCTCCCCTTTAAATCAAAAGTCAAAATGTGTAAAATTTTTATTTTAACCATTTTTTTTAAATTCACCTCCCCAAGGCCGAGAAGGCCACTACAGACAAGGAGGCTACTTAATTGTGGTTATAATCCTCTCTCCTAACTCTATAACTCTGAAACACAAACCTTGACAATCAAGGCCGCTGCGCAGAGAAACAAGATGAGCACGGTACTACCAGGTATGTGGTGGGGATTGAACTCGAGACCTCTTGCTTACGAATTTCTATGAAGGTTCTCAGTACCCTTACTTAATTTAACTACTGTTTTATTTCTTAATAACAAAAAATTGGATGTGGGAAGACTTCAAACCTGGCGGTCAGTCTGGTCACAGTGCAAAGAGCTATATATTATGTTCCTTTTTCTTAACAATTGACGTTTTGCTGATTGTAAATAAAAATGTAATTACTTATATAAATAATTAAATATACTTTTGTTTTGCATTTTATTATTTTAGTAAAAGCTCCTCTTATAATTACAATTAAATAATTAAGTCATGAATGTTTTAGTTACTTTTTAACAAAAAGAATTTTAAGTGCCGAAAAAAGTTGTCCTTATTTTATAAATAAATATAAAAAAATAAAAAGTAATAAAAAAATAAATATAAGAAAACTTTGAACATTCAAAAAAAATTAATTATTCAGATTTTCGGTTATGAGCCTATGAATTTATTGATGATGATAAGCCTATGAATTATGAGCTCATGAATTTGCATATTTTTCTGTTACAAAAATATTCGGTTTAATTTATAAATCTAAGTGGTTATTTTAAAAATTTAGTTCACAATTTTTATTAATTAATTAATTTAAAAAAATTGCGATTACTTTTATATTACATAATGTATTTAAATATTTTTTTATCAAAGTTAAAAAACATATTTTAATAATTTTTAAAAAAATAAAATAAAAAATTTTAAAATTAAATACATTTTTAAAATATTCGAGTAAAGCATATTTTTTTTGAAACCAAATTATAATATTTTTTATAAAGTGACACAAAATGTAAAAATACAAGATTTAAAAAATTCTATTCTAAGAAACTATTCCAATTCAAGAAACCATTTTAAAGATGATCTTATATATTATAACTTGATTGTTTTAACGATGATCACATTATTTAAAGATTATCTAAATTTTAATCGAAATTTTCAACATTTTACTCAACCATAAGCTAGAAGGAAAGCATTTTAAGTCAGAGTTAATTTCTTTTAAGTTTTACTCAAATAATCATGTCCTACAATGCAGTAGGGCATGTGGCAGGCTGTGCTAGAGTACATATTTCCAGTAGCAGGGGGATGAAAGTAGCAAAAAGTTATGCAACAGGCAGAGATGTCATGGTCATCAGGCAGTACGGGACAACTCGCAAGGGCAACTGAAATTTAGAAAAAATACCAGCAAGTAGCCAGACAGGGCGATTAGACAATTCTTACTTATAAAAGATTATTTAATAATAAATAGTAGGTACTGAATACCAAGTTGCATTAATTGCACAAATTATAATTTGTAAAAAAAATAAGCTGAATTAGATTAGACATGCGTGCGATTTAGAATGCTTCAAAATGTGACTATAATTTTTTAAATCTTGTAGTCGAAATTTGAAGCACATTTTCTTTTCAATTCAAATTGTGTTTCAAAATAACATTTTCTTTAAATTTAAAAGCGCTAACAACTCATTTTTTTAAATGTTATCATTGCATTTTAAATCATGATAATGGGCACATAAATCATTAATTATGCTTAAACTTTTGTTTGCCATAGTTAAAATAAATTTTTATTTAAACTTTGTCAAACAAAAGTTTGAGCATTATTAATGAAGCACATGGAAATTTTTTACTAAAAAAGAAGTTTTTGCATATTAAAGTAAAATGATTCAGTGATTGAAGATTAAACAAAATGTAGTAAAATTTTATTCATTTTCTAAAAAGCTCTCGGTCTTTTTCTAAAAAGATCACCGGTCTCGATCTCACCGTAAAAGCTCTGATCATTGACAAAATTTTAAGCTTTGATCATTGTTTAGGCATTGGTCCAACGTTGTGTACAATATTGGCCCACTGTTGTATACAGCATTTACCCATCGTTGGCCCAACATTGTATACAACATTGGCCTAATATTGTTTGTAACATTGGGTCAATATTGTATAAAACGTTAGGCAAATATTATTATAAATCAGCTATATAATAAATTTCAACAACAAATGTTGTATATCAGCCTAACATTATATACAACATTAGATTGTTGTTACAAATAGATGATTTCCATCGGTATATTGAAATTTATAGAGAAATAAAAACAAAAATGTATGATACAAGTATAAAATTTTATTTATTTAATTTACATAATTTTTTCCTTAAATATAAATATTGCAAACACCAAACATAAACCAAAAACTAACACATTGAGTTTTAAATAAAAACAATTCCCAATTTTTTTTCTAGTTTTTATTTTGTCAATGACAAAATAAAAACTAGAAAAAAAACAGATATCAATTATGACAAAAAATAAATAAAAGTAAGAACATTACACATAGCTTTTTCCATTGCAATACTATTAAACAATTAATATATATAATTAAAATAAATATAATTAATTTGTTTTTAATTTGACAGTTTCTTATTAGTTATATTTTATTATATTAGGTGTATTTTAGTAGGCTTTTATTTTAACTTTTTTTTTTAATTTTTTCCCCGTATTTAAGATAAACTACCAAAAAATCAGACTCAAGAATGACTCAAGACATTATTTCAGTGACCCAAAGGGCGACCAGGAAAAAACTGGAGGTTACACAACTGACAGTAAAAAATAAAAATAGGGACAGTAATTCACAAACAGAATGAAATCTTCTTATCTCAGGACAATTCTCATGTCTAATATCATGTTTCTATTTATCTAACTGCATACTTATTCCTCTATAATGTAAGTCTTGCATATCAATTCTCACGCTAAGTTTGTTTAATTTAGCATGACAAATCAAAATATATATATATTTTATTAGAACCTTGAGATACATCTGAGTGACCAGTTGATGATAGCCTAGCAACATGATCAACACCGATTCTTTCTGCTTCTTCAGATGCCAAAGTGTAACTTATTTCAATGAATGACGTTCGAGGCTATAATAAAAATATAATAAAAACAGACACTTGATACACAAATAAAATTTCATTCAAACTATTTACAAAAATAATTATATAAACACTCATATACTTAAAAATAACACAATATTTTTTATTCTTGACATTTTTTTAACATAACTATTACATTTTCAAAAGACTTAATCTTAAATAAAAACTCTGGATATTAAAAATAGAAGATTTTACAGAGAAACATTAACAGACAAAATATATTCATACCAAACTAATAAAAATTATTACAAAAAAGACTTGGTAAATAACCAATCGATATAAAAAAAATCAAAATAAACTAAACTGGCAGTTTAATTAAATAAAAGTTATTAGGTAAAGGATTTTCTCATTTAATGTGAAGCGCTTCTTTTACCTTTAATTTATGTTTGTTTGTACATTTTTTTTAAAAACAATATGTGCATGACATAATTGTTATCTTTGATTCTGAATGTATCCCAAGAACTTTTAAATCATCTTCATTAAAAACATAAAATTTGAAAGTTACAATTAAAAAAGAACCAGATTTCCTTTTTTCAGATGTGGTTATTAAAAAATCCAGTTCCTTTTTGACATTAGCTTATTATAAAAGACTAATCCAAGTCTTTTACAAAACGTTTTAGTTTTGTTCCCTCTTGCTATAATCAATTTTTTTTTTTTACGATTAACTCTATATATAACTTGGTCGTAAATGTTGTTTGGTTAATTGAGCAAAAATACTTGGCTGGGATTTAAAAGACAAAAAAAATCTTTTTTTTTTGTCATTGTAAATCTGTGTTATAAATTATCTTAAAACTGATAAAAAAAAATTCTATCAACATCAATTAATAACTTGTATATAAATGCATCAATTAATAACTTGAATCAATTAATTAATTGCAAAAATCTGCCTAACGGTAATTCTTTTGAGGTTTTTTACATTTTGCTCCAACCAAACAAAAATAAAAGGTAAAAGAGTCCATATTAAAATAAAAAATCCATCACATAATAAACTCATTATACTTATGTTACATTTATCTCTCTAATTAAACTGCTAGTTTATTCTATTTTGATTTTGGTTTTTTATAAAGTCATTTTTAACGATTTATTATGTATATTTTGTTTGTTAATATTTCTAAGTTAAGTCTTTTATTTCAATGTTTGTTAAAAAACTTTATTGAACAATTAAATCTTTTAAAAATGTAATAATTATATTACAAAATATTTTGTTATATATATATACATATATATATATATATATATATATATATATATATATATATATATATATATATATATATATATATATATATATATATATATATATATATATATATATTAGGGTGGGGCATAAAACACCAAAGTCATTAAAAAAAATACCATAATAATTTTTCTGGTTCCTTTTGATATGTGTATTAAAAAAATGTAATTTTTTTTTTTTTTATGAGTACCCCTATGGTTGGTCCCAGCAGTCCAAAAATTAGAAAATTTATAATTTTTGTAAATAATAAGGGGGGCAGGGTCACTTACAAATATTTTAAAGATATCTTAAGTGTTATTTTTGCAGCCTGATATATCTATTTTTAGATTATGTTTTGTTTTATTGCAAAAGATGATGGAAATGGTCAGCCCTACCTATTAAAATACATGATGTTTATATTTGAGAGGTAGGGGGGGGGGGGCATATATATTTTTTCCTACATATTTTAAATAAAAAATATTTTTACATTTGCATTTATTTTTTAAAGAAAGATTATTTTAAAGTTTTTAATGAAGATTTTTTTTCTGTTGTCTGAAATTTTACCTGATGATCTGCAACAACTAATAAATTAGCTTGGCTATCTTCTTCGTTTCTGAAAGTTTCAATAAAGTCTTGACTTAAATTTAATAGCACGTTGTGCACTATCATTAACAACAAGGCGACCAGTGACATCATTTTTAAATCTAATGTAACCCGAAAATTTTTCACAGTTTGATGAACTGATTTTATGCCATTCTGTCTCATGTAATGTCATTTTTATTAAATCAAATAAAAACCAGCTTTCAGGACCAATAAAATCTTTAATATTTTTAGTTATTTTTTTTTCATTGTCAGTAAAAATTTCGGAATTCAGTTTTCCCATCTTATAACTGGTGGGCTTCGCTGTTTGAGCTAACTTAAGAGCTAATTTTTGTAGCTGATCTACAGGTAAACATTTATCAGCAAGACACATAACCACAAATCTTTCATTTAAATACCAATTGTGCTTTTTAAGTGATATCAGTACAGCTTCTGCTGGTTTGAAACTGAATTCAGAATATTGTATCATTTCGTTAATAGCTTTTAGATCTAAAGAAGGTGCTATGGCAGGGATAGGAGCTTTAACAAACCATGGAACATAAAATAGTGCTGTAAATGAAGCAATTTCATAAATCAGCTTTCCCTCTTGCAATGATATTATGTTAAGACATAAGTTACTGAAATGTGGCTGAAGAAGATCATATGTTAAATAATAAACTCCCTGTACCATAAACCTGGCATGATGCGAAGCCATTGGAAATCTAAACTGAAATTTTGTTACTTTGCCACCTAACCAAAGAACTGCTAATTGTATAAAATACTGGTAGTCATTTCTTGGAAATATATCATTATCTAGGCAATTTTGAAGGAATGTTAATGATTCAGAAGCCTAAATTTCAAAAAACTTAATTATTAAAACTTATAATTAAACACATTAATCTAAATAGGATAATTAAACCAACCTGCTTTTCCAAAAAAGATATAATTTTTTTTTCTGAGTCAAATCTCTTTAGGTTATCATAATTTATCTTCTTTTCAAGAATCGATTTCCAATTACCCTTCAGCCTATCAAATAACTCAGTCTTTGGTCCACTTGTTTTACCACCAGTAAGAACATTTAAAAAGTGCTAAAATATATTTATTTCAAATCATTTAAATAAATTTTATTAATAATGCATTTAATTCATCAAGAAATATTAATAATTAAATATATAAATAAATATAAAAATATTATATGATTTTTTCAATACTTACCTGTATATGTAATTCTTAAATGTGATGACGACAAGCCATCCAAATTAAAGCTTTTCCTCTCCACTGCTCAATAAGAGTACAGACTCCTTTTAGCCAACCAGTATTTGTAACTGTGGTGTCAAAAGAAAGACAATCAACATAGTCAAATAGCTCCCAGTCTTGTAAAGTTTTTTTGATTGCTTTCCCAAGAGACTCAGCAGCGCCATCTTTCACAATTAAAATACCCAAAAGTTGGGATTCTGAGAGATCTGGTGAACTGATTAGTACAGCTACTCTTTTAACTTTTTCTTTACCAAGTTCTTTCATTTCTTACATAATTTTTGAGTCAAAATGCACAGTAAGACTTTTACCCTTAGCCAATGTAATAAAGTTGTCTTTAATATTACACGCAGTTTTTCTTATACTTAATTTTTTCTGCCTCAAAATACTTTGTTTAGAAATAGAAAAATCATCTGTCGTTCCAGAACGATTATTTATAAGAGAAGCAAGAGTTGCACTCAGTGCAGTCGAACTTATTCCATATCGTGATGCTGTTGGAGCTAAATCTTTTCCTATATTTTTTGGAATGATATGAGGAACAACATTAGATTTTCTAATTTTTCTAGAAGGCTGTAGATACTCTTCATCTTGGTTATCATCTAAAGTATTAAAAATTTTTGTTGTGTTTTCATATTTCTCAGTAACCAACTCTTTCTGTTTTCTTACGGACTCTTTTGTTCTTTAATTTCTTATTTTCATTTCTCTTTTTGTTTTGTTTTTTACAAATTTTTGTGAAACTTTATCTTTACCCAACATTTTCTAAACAAGCGCTCCTTTCTGGTCGTTAAGAAAATCTGCATCTTCTCTTCTAGTTTTTATATTTTTAGTTTTATCTTTCATAATAATACCTTCACAATTCTTTTGACTTACATCAAATACCTTCTCTAGCATTCTTGAAAACTGTTCTCTTTTTAAAACTAAATTTGTACTTAAACGGTTCCTGTGTTTGTTTAAATCTTTTCTCTTCTTTTCTAAGTCAACAATCTTGTCTCTAAAACAAATGTAGAAGAATGCATTAAAATTAATGTAATTTATTATAAGTATATAAAATTGTATGACTTTATAATTGCTACTTATATAACATAAATTTGAAATTGGATTAAACTAAAAATTTTAAATTTATAAAAACCTGATATGCTTGTCAGTATTAATAAAATGAATTCCTGCTTTTTGCCATATTTTCTTCACCTCATAAACAACGCATGGTAAACATTTTTGGAGACAACTGCCTAATTCAGCACATTGCGCAATAAAGAAATCACCAAGAGGACATGAAGCTATACTAACTGAGGAAATGTTTGGAAAATCAGCTCTTAGCATAAGATTTCTGTAATGGTAATATTGCAATATTGTTCCAATTCTTTTTCCAACAAGAAAAACTTCACGATGAGATATTTTTCCATAACTATTGCTTGTTTGCATTATTTTTATTTACACTAAGATAAACATTTTAAAAATTACCAATTTTTTGTAATTAACCCTCCCCCCTACCTCCCAAATATAAACATCATGTATTTTAATGGGTAGGCTGACCATTTCCATCATCTTTTGCAATAAAATAAAACATAATCTAAAAATAGATATATCAGGCTACAAAAATAACACTTAAGATATCTTTAAAATATTTGTAAGTGACCCTGCCCCCTTATTATTTACAAAAATTATAAATTTTCTAATTTTTGGACTGCTGGGACCAACCATAGGGGTACCCATAAAAAAAAAAAAAGTTACATTTTTTTAATACACATATCAAAAGGAACCAGAAAAATTATTATGGTATTTTTTTTAATGACTTTGGTGTTTTATGCCCCACCCAAATATATATATATATATATATATATATATATATATATATATATATATATATATATATATATATATATATATATATATATATATATATATATATATGTATATATATATATATATATATATATATATATATACACTTGCACACACACATATGTGTGTGGTTTTTATTTTGGTGGAGATTTCAACATTTTCCAGCATTTCTGCATTTTTCCAGGACAACTAGTTTTGCAATAACTTAAAGCAACTTTATTATCATTTCTTTACATCAAAGTAAATGGAATTGTTGGATAGACTGTAAGGTATTTGTTCAGAAAAGGTTCAAATATATTTAAAATAGCAAGGAAATATAACTTAAGAAGCAATTAAATGATCTTGAAGTTTTTTTTTTTTTAATGGCTATTGCTCTTGACATTTCTAAAGCTTTTGATAAAGTTTGGCATGCTGATCTTCTCCATAAGCTTTCTTCTTATGTTGTATCTGGTAACATCTTTAAGATTATTGAATTCTTTCTTTTCAATCACAGCATAAAAGTTGTACCCGACAGACAGCACCCTCCTTCATATCCTGTTACTTCAGGGGTTCTTCAAGGTTCTGTCCTCAGCCCTATACTCTTTTTAACTTACATTAACGATCCTTAAGAAATTCTCACATCTAGGTGGCGTTCGCTGATGATACTACTATTTATTCTAGTCATGATAAGAAGCCAACACTCTCTTCGTGGGGGGTTTTGAGCTTGAAATGGATCTCACTTCTGCTACAGCATGGGACTCACAGTGGCTGGTGAACTTTAATTTAGATAAAATCCAAATTTTTCCATTTTAAACATAGTTGGACCTGCTCTTGCAGCCAGCCTTCAACCATTGTCACATCGTTCTAGTGTTGCTTCTCTTTCTTTCTTATAAATACTATAATGGACACTGCTCTAAAGAGCTAGCGTCTCTTGTGCCATCTACTAAAACTCATTCTCGTGCTACTCATCATTCATTAAAGTCTCATTTTTTTTCTGTGACTGATCCTAAAACTCTTATTCGCACAGTTTTTTTCCTCGAACATCAGTTCTTTGGAATTCACTTCCTTCATCTTGCTTTCCTGATTCATATAATTTGCAATCTTTTAAGTTGTCTGTCAATCGTTATCTTGCTCTACAAATTTCATTTTTTCTCTTCCAGTAACTTCCAACTCTAATAGTGGTTGCTTGCAGCCTTGTTGGAAGCAAAGATGTTGAGAAAAAAAAAGAAAAAAGGTAAACACTTTTTTGTTTTTAAACCGCCTAAAATAGAAATCAAGAACCATTTAGAAACATTTTGAATCATATCTATTCATATTGGTTCTCTTGTCAATACTTTTATATCAATCAGCAAGTCAGATGGTTCACAAAGAATGTTGTCTGTCTAACTGTAATTGCCAGTAACTTATTGTCACGTAAAAAACTTGATCCTTCTTCATCATTGCTTGTGAACTTTAAATGGAGCTAGTACTAAAGTAGAAGTTACCTTGCTAAGCAGAAGTTTTAAAGAAGTTAGGAGGGTAGATAAATTTTCTCAATTTTCTGTTACTGGTTGAGAAAATTTATATAATAAGCAAACATCATGTAAAATAGAATAAGCAACATTCAAAACATTTTTTAGATTCCATTTTCTTTTGTGTCTCTCTTTTGTGACAGGTGACAGACTCTAAAAGAATTTAAACTGCTATGGGCAATATGCAAGCTCCAACATTAATAAGAAAATGTAAAATAGTTCAAGTCAGACAAAAATAGACTGTCCATTGATATTTGGTATATCATTGTTGTATCCAAATTTTTAACAACATCCTTAAAATTTGTAAATAAGTCTTGGTGTGTTGTCATGGTAAGTCTTGGTGTGTTGTATGACTAAGAAACTTGATCCAAAGTAACGAACATTTACACGGTTTCTATTTGTTCTATTTGATAACCAAGAGAATATCACTTGTTCATTTCATCCACCATGCATTCATATATTGTTATATAAGTCACCTGTTAATTTACAATATAAAATATAGATTCATATAATGTTATAAAAGTCATATAATGTTATATCTCACCTGTTCATTTACAATATCCAACATAGACTCATATATTGTTATAGGCAGCTATAAATTCATAAAAAACATCAAATTATTTTTAATTTATAAAACAGAAAAAAATAATTTAAACTAACATGCTAGAGTATTTTCCTAAGTTAATAACTGCAAATAATAAATCTAATATACCTAAAAATTATTAGTTAAAAATCTTAATAAAAATGAATATTCAATATAATTACATAAACAACATGAATAAACTTTATATTTTGTTCAAATCAAAACCCAAGTGATAATGGCTAAGTTCATTATTTATTTTAATTTTCTTTTTGTAATTCACCTCCCCAAGGCCGAGAAGGCCACTACAGATAAGGAGGCTACTTGTGGTTATAGCCCTCTCTTAACTCTATAACTCTGAAACACAAACCTTGACGAACAAGGCCACGGCGGAGAAACAAGTTAAGCGCCAAACTACCAGGGACGTGAACTCGGAACCTCTCGCTTATGAAGCGAGCGCTCTACCACTACACCAATACCATATTTGTTATATAATAAACTAATACATCCCTTGAGTTCATTAAGACATCAAATGGGTTCAATATTTGTACATTATATAATATATTAGTATACAACCCATCATTTGGATTCATCACTAGGGTTCAATATTTTAAATAAGCATAAAAATTTGATTGCTTGATTTTTTTTAAAATAAAAAAACTGAAAAATAATTTACCATTAATAATTTTTATTCTAAAAATTTAACATTATTAATTTTTATTCTAAATAAACTTTCAAATAAATACAAGCATTTAAATTAATTTAAAAAAAAAAAAAACGTTGAGAAAAACAAAAACAAAAAAGTTTACGTAAATTTAATACACTTTTTTTTTTGAAATAAGAAGCAAAATCAAGACGATTTTTAGAAAAGCACCGCTAACTAATTACAAGCAACACTATCTGGTTACAAGCACCAATATCTAGTTACAAGCACTACTTCATATTAATGTTGCAATATTTGAGAGTACCAGTGTGATGAGTAACCACAATACTGATATTATCAACCAAAATCTGAAGGAATATTTAAATATATATATATATATATATATATATATATATATATATATATATATATATATATATATATATATATAAATATATATATATATATATATATATATATATATATATATAAATATATATATATATATATATATATATATATATATATATATATATACATATATAAATAACTCAAAATAGTAATTAGAATCCAGTAAGTTAAGTTATTGTGTATGTATATATATATATATATATATATATATATATATATATATATATATATATATATATATATATATATATATATATATATATATATATATATATATATATATATGTATATGTATATGTATATGTATATGTATATGTATATGTATATGTATATGTATATGTATATGTGTGTATATACAGTTGCGGACAAAACTACGTGAACGATTGCAGATTTTTTGAAACAAAAGTTTCAACACCTTAAAAAAAGTTTTTTCTCTAATACTATATATGATTGGATAGAGCGTTTTTTGCTCTATAAGATTGTGTAAAGTGTATTCTTTAATAATACGTATAAAATCATACATGTATAAACGTTAAAATAATTTCGAAAATTTTGAGCGACAAAACCACGTGAACGATTTATAAAAGCGTCATTTTTGATGCAAATTATATTATATTCACATCGAAATCAGTGCTTTTAAAAATCGTTCATGTGGTTTTGGTATTCTAAGAACTTACAATCATTTAAATTTCTCAAGATTATTCTGTTTAACATCAAAAAATTAAAAAAATTAAACTATAATGGTTCGTCAAACTGATTCAAAAATTGAAAGCTTGGTTTTGCGTTTGCGCAAAGAAGAAAAATGGTCCATTGGGCAAATTGCAGCTCATGTGAAGATGTCAAAAGGTGGAATACATAAAATTATACACCGAGAAAAGAGCAAAAAGATCGTTAAGAAAGGTGGTCGTCCACGTATTACGGATAAGCGGTAATATTCCTTTAATTTTATTTTTTTTAATATTTAATCTTAATAATATTAATGTTAATGTTAATTTTAATGTTTAACATTTTATTTTTTAGTACTGATCGAAAAATTGTGCGAGAATCTCTTGAGAATCCACATTTGACAGCCCCTGAAATTCGTCTGCAAACAGGCATGGAAAACGTAAGCACACGAACGATTCAAAGGCGTTTAAACGAAGGAGGTCTTTATGGGCACAGACCTGCAAAGAAACCATTCCTTAAGCCCAGGCACGTCAAAGATCGCCTACAGTTCGCTAAAGATCACTTAAACTGGACGGTTGAAAATTGGAAAACAGTTTTGTGGTCGGATGAAAGTATATTTAACATGGTTTGCAGCGACGGTCGAGGTTATGTTAGGCGTCCAGTAGGTAAAAGATTTGCAAAAGAGTATACAATAGGAACTGTAAAATTTGGGGGTGGCAATATAATGGTTTGGGGGTGTTCTGGGCTGGAATTGGTCCGTTGTACTGTGTAAACGGTATAATGGACCAACTACAGTACAGTGAAATATTATCTAATCAAATGTTGCCACACGCTTTAGAAAAAATGCCTCACAATTGGGTTTATCAACATGATAATGACCCTAAACATACAGCTTTGACTGTAAAAAATTGGCTCATAAATAATAGCATAACGGTTTTGAAGTGGCCTGCCCAATCTCCCGACTTAAATCTAATTGAAAATTTATGGATTAAAGTTGAGCGACGCTTGGGAGGTCGCAAATTTCAAAAACCGGATGAACTTTTTCGAGCCGTACAGTATGAATGGGAGGCATTACCAAAACAGTTACTAGAAACTCTTGTAGAATCTATGCCAAGACGGTGCAAGGCCGTTATCGATTCTAAAGGCTATGCAACTAAATATTAATGTTTTTTTTTTTTTAGAATCTATTATTTGTTGATGTTAGTAAAATTATTCTTTTACGTTTGTATAATCGTTCACGTGGTTTTGTCGCGCAAAATATTTGATGCTTTTTGAACATTTAGATATGTTTAATTTTAAACAAATTATTAGAGAATACACTTTACACAGTCTTATAGAGCAAAAAACGCTCTATCCAACCATATATAGTATTAAACTATAAACTTATTTTAAGACATTGAAAATTTCATTAAAAAAAACTATTTGCAATCGTTCACGTAGTTTTGTCCGCAGCTGTATATATATATATATATATATATATATATATATATATATATATATATATATATATATATATTAATTTTTTTAGAATTATATATATATATATATATATATATATATACACTACCGTGCAAAAGTCTCCGCTCATTTGTAATATTTCAATAAAGTAACAAAAGTTTGCAAGAAAATTGCGTTTATTTTTAATTGTTTATTAAACAATGAATTAGACAGTAAATACAATACATTTTAGGATGATTTTAAATATATAAAATCAATAAAATGTTAATATACAAAGTTGTAAATGTTAAATTTTTTTTTCATCAATATGAGGCCCCTTGGAGCGTATAACAGCAGCACATAATCTTGGCATTCGGGCTAATAATTTATTCATGGTTTCCGCTGTTATCTCATTCCAAGCTTTTTGCAAACGTTCCCATAGCATTTGCTGATTAATAAAAGATGTTTCACCTGCTTCTCTGATCTTCCGATCCTGTTCATCCCACAACTTTTCTATGGGTGATAGATCTGGTGATTGAGGAGGCCATGTCATAATTTTGCAAACTTTTCCCCTTTCTTTTAGTTTCAAATAATTTTTGCATTATCCAGATGCATGTTTTGGATCGTTGTCCTGCTCCATGATTAATCCTTTCCCAATTATACAAATACCAGATGGAATCGCGTGCTTAACCAAAATATTATGGTACATGTGTTTATCCATGGTAGATGTGATTTTAACTAAATCTCTAGTTAACCCATTGCCAAAACATCCCCAAAGCATAATATTACCACCTCCATGTTTTACAGTACTTTGTATACATTGAGGAAGCACTCTTTCATTAGGTAAACGACTAACATGCACGCGACATCGGGTACCAAAAAGTTCGAACCTACTCTCGTCTGTCCATAGAACTTTCTTCCAATCTTCTAATCCCCAATTTTTATGCATTTTTGCCCATTCCAATCTTTTCTCCTTATTTACTGCCCTCAACAAAGGTTTACGTGCAGCAACGCGTACAATTAAGTTGACTGATCTTAGTCTTCTTTTTACAGTATCAGTTGATACTGGCTTTACCCTTGTTTTGTTGAGTTCTGCTGTTAAAATTGTGGCTGGAATTTTTCTATTTCTTTTGCTGGACACAACAATAAACGTATCTTCTTGCCGTGATGTAACTCTTGGTCTTCCAGAACGTGATCTGTCACTGTTGGAACCAATATCATGCAATCGTTGTAGAGCATATCTCACACCTGATTCGGATATTTTTAACCTGGAAGCAATTTTTCTATATGAATAACCTTGTGCAGTTTTAAATTTAATTAAGAATACTGAAGAACTTTATATGTATTTTACGTGAAAAAGGTTATTCATATAGAAAAATTTCTGCCATGTTTTTAGCAGCAGAACTCAACAAAACAAAGGTAAACAAAAAGAAAAGGAAAAAGTATGCAAAATTATAATTTGGCCTCATCAACTTTTTATGTTAACATTTTATTCTTTTTATATATTTAAAATCATCCTAAAATGTATTGCATTTACTGTTCCTTGCAAATATTACACATGAGCGGAGACTTTTGCACGGTAGTGTATATATATATATATATATATATATCAGGCTAAACCAATTACTGCTCATTATGAGCCATTGCTTATTAACAAAAGCCAAGATAAAATTACAGAAAAATCAAAAGTTTTACAAAAATTGTTTATAAAATCTCATCAAAATCAACTTAATACTATGGAAATATTTTCTAAAACTTAAAGGAAAAACACTGCATCTGTTTATAAAATACTGAATCTGTTCATAAAATGGGGTACAATGTAAATGTTGATAACCCCTCACGAGTCTTTATAAATCAAATAATGTAATAATCTGAAATTGTTTTCTATATTCCAACAGATTATTCTTAAAATGGAAAGTATTGCAAAATATAAACTTTTGAATGCAATGTCTCTACAACAAATAAATCTTTCCATTTCTGTCTCGGGTTTGTACATTGATGTTGATTATTCTAAGAGCAAGTTTAGATGGAATTAAAAAAAAAAATTTTCATGAAATGGGTATTTTTTAAATGAAATTCTCTATAAATATAGAAACAGCTTAGAGTTGTAGAAAGATGACCAAAATTATCCACTTAATAAAGATGGTCTAATTGAAACTAATCACTAGTATTACTATCAAATACAACAACAAATGATGGTAACCAAAACAAAATATTGTCTGTTGGAGTAATGGAAACATGACAAATGATAAACTCTGTATCTGAGAAATTCTGTTATATGATTAAAGATAAACTTAAAACAGTTTTTGAAAAAGTTACATTGACAAAAATTGTAACAAGAAAATTGAATCCAAATCAACTACAGCTATTCTGCATGTGTAAATGTTCAAAATTTTTTCCTTTGACAGAGTGTATTAATTTTCATTGTCCAGTCAAATGGTATCATTACAAATGTGCTAATATTACAATACCTCAGTCTTCAAATAAAAAATGTTTTTTCTCTACACGCATTTTGCAACATAAAGACAATATCAAAAAGCTTTTGTGTAAAATTACCAAATAAAATTTAACTCCTTTTTAAATTGGAAAAAATATTTTATGATTCATTGACAAAACTTATTTCGTTAAATATTCAAATTTTTAAAAATATTGGAGATTATTTTTTCTGATCCATTAATAATATATATATATATATATATATATGTAAATTATGTTAGTGTATTTTACAAATAGAGTGCTCAATGTTCTTAAAGAACAGAGCAATAATTAGTAAAAAACACTTATCTAACTTTTATCTTCGACTCGGAGTTTCACCATCGCTGGATCATCAGGAAGAGTTACTAAATCTCAAAAAAAAATTCAATTTATAGAAAAAAATATTTTACAGGAAGTTATAAATTATTATAAAAAATTTTTAATTACTATATTTTTTTGTTAACGGGAAGTTACAGAAAGTAATTATGAAATAATTTTCTTTGGAATGGGGATAGTTTAATTTGGTCATTTGTTTTTATAATTTTTTAAGAGGTATTTATTTTCGTGCCTACATTTAGAAATTAATTCAGATTTTTCAGATATTTTTTTCTATAAATTGAATTTTTTTTGAGATTTAGTAACTCTTCCTGATGATCCAGCGATGGTGAAAAAAATTTAAGAAAAAATGGGCTTTCCAACGAATTCTTTTAATAAAGTGTTCTACTTTGTCTATTAATGAAATAGTATAACTTTTTTTGTCTGGGATCGGGATATTTTTGAGAGAGTAAGTGAAATTGTTAGTTTCCATGTTTAGGTTAGGTAAAATACAATTAAAGAGTGCTCAACAAGTATAAACTTGGAGCTTAATACCCCACCATTTATTTCTGACCTGGAAAATTTTGAAAATGATTTATTACACTTAATTAAAACTATAAAATTCCAAAACATAAATAATGAATTCCAAAAACAATTAAAATTAGACATTAATAATATAAAATTGAACCCTAATATTTTAGTTTTTGCT